>NW_028253138.1:0-48218 GCF_964263255.1 Lissotriton vulgaris
GCAACACTATTCAAATTCAGTCGTGAACAAATCTCGATCTAAACAGAGTGGCAAGTAACGGGACATAGGTTCATACATCAACGTTACAAACACAGTTAGAAAGAATAAACATATTAATCTGGCATATGTGTATTCCTACTCAAACTACCGGTCCCAATCGTGTAAATGGAGAATGTGACAAGGCAAATTCGTTCCTCATTATTAAATTATTAAATTAACCTGAACAGGCCTGTAACCATTATCTGAGATCTCGTTCCATTTCATTCTCCAAACATATTGAAATTATTTTGAGGGTGATCAGGTTTTGCCTGGAAAATTATTTTTTCATCTTTAACAAGATGTTTTACAGGCAAAAGCAGGGTACAGCGATGGGCACCTGATTCGCTCCCAGTTATGCCAACATCTTTATGGGGTGGTGGGAGCGACAGGTGCCCTCGCTATGTTATCAATACCACAGCCATGTGAAAACATGGTTGCCGTATATTGACGATTTGTTCATAACTGGTACGATTGGGACGGGTAGTTTGAGTAGGAATACACATATGCCAGATTAATTTGTTTATTCTGTCTGAATGTGTCTGTAACGTTGATGTATGAACCGCTGTCCCGTTACTTACCACTCTGTCTAGATCGAGATTTGTTTACGACTGAATTTGAAGAGTGTTGCTGCCATATCGGAAATATGAGCAACTGGCCCTGTAACTTGTTTATATTTGTTGATAAACTCTATGATGGGCTTATTAGGGCTGTCACCAGTGTAAGACTTTATGAATCGTAGTTGGTCACTTGACAGGAATTGGGGCAGCAAAACTAAATATCATCATTACACATGCAACCATGGATGGCGAAGACAGCGAAGATAGCAGAAGATCGAAAGAAGATGCATCGCGAACACGTTACTACATTGACCAGAGTCCTTAGGGGCGACACCGTCGGTGTGTGAGTAGTGTGCGACCCAACCCCCATTTGCAACCATTTTAAGATGGCTGACACTTTTAGTTTATCAGCACCAGTCCACTTTTTATGTTGTTTGTCACATGATCGCGATATGTTTGTTTAAATGTCCCTTGTTATTACTTGGTTTACCCGAGAGAAAGGCGGCTACACCGAAACACGTTGGGTACTTTATTTTGGCTTAAGATGCACCTGAAATAAAACTCTTTGAAGCTACAATACAGAGTTGGTGTCTAAGTAGGTGAGGAGTGGGCATGTGCTCTAGTGCACGAGGATCGGCATTTGTGCACCGGGCGGCCTCGGACCCGGAGGCGCACCGCAGTTGTTAGTTTGTCCCGGCTGTATTCGAAGGATGTGAAGCATTATATATATATTATATATATATATATATATTCAATGAAAAAACCATAGGTTATAGACCATATATAGTTAGGAATTCGCATTTACAAAACCTTATTTTACTCGCACAAAACCATTGAAATTCCATATATAGTTAGTTGCACTAACTATATATCGCGCACCCGCAATCCACTGCTGATGATGTCACATATTACATCATTCATGACATGGTCAGTGACATCACTGATGACATCACTGATGACATCTCAAATGACATCACTGATGACATCACTGATGACAACATCCAGTGACTGTATGTTTCTGTAAAGTTAAAATATGTCTTATATTTTGAAGAATGAGTGGATGTATAAGTGTCTGGATGAAGGATTTAGTAGGTGCATGACTGACTGATTGAGTGAGTGATTAAATGTGTCTCACTGAGTGCATGGGTTAGTGACTAAACTGTTTTAATTTGTGCATCATTATATCTGTTGTTCTACAAACTGCTGCATATGTTGATCAGTAGCTATATGAGTAACTGTATGGGTTGATTGGTTGTCCAAGTATTTGTATGGGAAACTGAGTGTGTGTGTATGGGTGGCTGGAAGGTGTGTGACTCTGTACATAGATGTGTGAGTAGTTGATTCACTATATGTATAGATTCAAAAGTGCATGTGCAAACAGCTGTATGGGCGGTTGACTGTGCATGAGTGTATTAGTGAGTGAATGGATATCTCAGTGCTACATGTCAAATTAAGTACATATGTAAAACACAGTACATGTGAGAGTTGACATCTATAAATAACTGTGCATAAGAGCCAGTGAATGTGTGAGTGGCTGTATGGATCATTGTGAACATGTATCAGAGATTGTATAAGAGAGTAAAGTAAATATGTGTTAGTATATGTTTGAATAAGTAAGGTGTGTATAACTGTATAGTTGAGAAAATGGAGGTGTGATTGATTTTTGGCATAACTGACTAGGTGTGTGAGTAACTCCATGGATGAGTGACAGTCTGTGACTGTCTGTTTACACTGATTGTATCTAAGGTTATATTAGAGTCTGAAGAGGTTCATGGTATTATCACATGAATTATATCATCAGTGATGTTATCAGTCATGTCAAATGAGATGTTTTCAGTGATGTCATCAGTGATGTCATTTGAGATGTCATCAGTGATGTCATCAGTGATGTCACTGACCATGTCATGAATGATGTAATATGTGACATCATCAGCAGTGGATTGCGGGTGCGCGATATATAGTTAGTGCAACTAACTATATATGGAATTTCAATGGTTTTGTGCGAGTAAAATAAGGTTTTGTAAATGCGAATTCCTAACTATATATGGTCTATAACCTATGGTTTTTTCATTGAATTTCAATGGTTTTTTAAATGCAAATTTCTAACTATATATGGTCTATAACCTATGGTTTTTTCAGTGAATTTCATTGGTTTTTTAAAAGCTAACATCTGTAGCTGTAAAATGTATTATTCTTTAAATCCCAAAATATATTTAGATATTTATTGATAATTTTTTTTTAATATTTTTTTCTTCGCTTCTAGTTCGCGAACCGGGAAGCTTTCCGTTAGCTCATCTTGATGCCGCGATCTAGTCCGCGAACCGGTCAACGTTACGTTAGCGGAACAGTGACGCGTCGCGGAAGCGCGACGTATCACGTTATCGCGTAATGCGTCTAATGACGCGTCGCGTTAGCGCTCCCGGAAGTGCTCCGGACCGCGAACCGGAAGCGATCTGGGACGCGGCGCGCGCCGCGTAATGTAAGCGGAACAGGTCATGTGACTTGTTTATCAAACTTCTCATTGGTTCATTTCACTTTTGGTTTCCAAATGATGTATGACTAGGTCATGTGACCTAAAAATAACACTTTTCATTGGCTCAGAACTTTTGTTTTCCCCAAATCATGTAAACCCCTCCTTATTTCCTCACTCTGACTTTCATCTTGGTGAGAGAAAGACCATTTATCTGAAGTTCCACAATGGCTTCCATTCTTGCTGCAGCTGGTGCACCCCCACCACCACCTCCACCTCCTCATAAGAAGAGAGGACCACCTAGTCAAATTATGACTAACAGAGAGGAGGAAGAGGAGGAAGAAGAAGAAGAGGACAGAGAGGAACAACAATTTGTCGATGAGTTGCCCCGGGTTTCTAAACGAAAAACCAGTTTCATCTGGCAGTTTTTCACCATCCCTCCTGGATCAAAGAAAGTGAATGCAAAATATGCCACCTGCCTCATCTGTGATTACAGATTGTCGAGAGGCACAGAAAAGAAGTACAGTATGGGGAACTATACAATGCATCGTCACATGAGCAGGTGGCATCCCTTGAACTACAGCCGGGCTGAGTTAAGGGATCTTGAAGACAATCCGACGGCAACTCCTGTGGCAAGATCTACATCCACATTGTCTTTGACGGGAAGAGAGGCACAAGAGACTGTGCCAAACATCCAACCCAACTTCCAGCATATGAAGTTATCTTGTATTTACTGTGGTGCTATGCTGTCATATGGCAACATGAGTGTCAACCTGATGAACATTGCATATGAAAATCATAAATGCCCTAATGCACCCAAAAAGTAATTTTTTTTTTTTGCTCCAGTTGAGCCGTTTTGAAAGCCTGTTTTTTGTTGTCTCCCCTCCATAAAAAACACAAAAAAAACATAAAACAGTTCTAAAAATACAAAAAAAACAAAAAATGTTCAAAAAATAAAAAAAAAATATAAAACAACAAAAACAAAAAAAAACAGTTCTTTTCAGAACTACCTCCCCTTTCAAACAAAATTGCTAGAATGTTTATCACTCTGGCAAGCTCTATTTCTTTTGGTTCGCTTCAAGTTCGCTGACCGGTTCGCGAACTTTAAGCGAACTAAAAAAATATTTTTTTAAAAAAAAGAAGAGTTAGTATAAGGGAAGTAAACAGAGAATAATGTAAAAAGAAAGACAGCTAGAGAGAGTAAATGAGAGATAGTGTCAATGACATCATCAGCAGTGCATTGCGGGTAAAAAGAGTGGAAAACATTTACCTTATAATTCTTGTTACCTTTTTTAAATATTTTTTCATACTTTCAATCTGTAAAACAAAGAACAAACATTTCAAAAAATATTAAAACATGTATTTAAAAATTAGAAAAGACAAGGGAAAAGGTTCAAAAACAAACAGTTTTTCAACAACTTTGACATTTACAGAAGTCTCTGCTTCTCTACGTCCCCTACACAATCCTAAAGATATATATTCGAAAGAAACTGTATCTTGATATTGCTGAACTGAGGCCTATTTTGGAACATGATGTTTTTCTTGCACTGCTAATGTCTCACAATAGTGATGCAATAGCAGCGCAAAAAAGATGTAAAGCCATAATAAAATTGTGTCTAACATTGTAAATGATTGTTTTAGGATGCAAATAAGATGTGTGCTTTCAAGACCTTTCTTTGAGGTGAGGCCTCTTTTTTTTTTAAAAAAAAAAACACTACCCAGAAGTACAGCACTCTAAGCATTAAAATTGATATTTACAGAACTCAGCTTACCCATATGTACCACACATTTCTAAATGTATATCATAAGGACAAAAAGCATAACATTAATTATACATGTTAAATGGTTTATTTTTGCTGTTCTCAGAATGTATCAAATTTCACTTAAATCAGTGACTTGAAGGTATTCATCATGTAACAGCGGGGAAAAAAAAACACAATCAAAATGACTGTGTTTAAAAAACCCATACAACCTAAGAAATCTGATTTCAAAACTTCTTAAAATTAACTTACTTTCAATGACGTCAAACGATCTCCTATAAACAGCATCCACTCTGTTGTGCTTTAAATATTTTCAGCCCGCCACTTTCTGAAAGAAAACCTCCATCGATACGTGAAATATGTTACATAGAAAAAAAACTTCTCTCATTATATCACATGTTTCCACTAGGCCAAATCATGTTGCCGCGATTCGCAAGTCTTGTAATTCTTCCAATCAAATCCCGACATTTTCTATTTTCGCAACTTTCAAAAATAAAATATTTGAGATTATTTTCACAATCCTGGACTACTAATATCTTACTCTTCTTTGTCACTCATGTTCTCCTTTTCCTATGACACTGATACTGCTTACTATGAAGCAGACTTACTTGCATCAGGTTTATATAGTTGGATTTTTAATCGAGACAGCATTGCAGACTTACATTCCCTCTACTTAAAATTTTGGTTTTAAAAACACCAGGTAAGAATTTTTAAGGTCAAACGGCAATTTTTTTTTGAAAGTTACAACAGAATCATTACAGAATGACCAGCCGTTTCCAGACTTTAAGTAAGCTGTATAATGTCCTGATGTTGTTGATGGACCATCGTGATAGATAATTGCTACAGTAACAAAAGTCCTCCCTGATATTGACAGCTGAGAAGCCACAAAATTTTTTATTAAAGTTGACAATTTTGATCCATCAGGCCTACATCGTTGCATCATTAAAATGACATACTGGCCATATCTACGTATAAATAATGTTGACATCATATCACATTTACATTGGCTACACTCCATGTTGTGATCCGCTGCATTTACTAGCTTATTAAAGGACACTGATTTACTGTCTGGCAAAGTTAAATATATAAATCTTTCTGAGTCTACACTAGTAGTACTTGATACCATACAGTTCTCGCAGTCATGCTGCCATTGATAAGAAAGCCCAAACAGGTGATCTACATCTACACCCTCATCTTGCAATATATCAAGCATATACATTAAAAACTCCTGACAATCTTGCTGATTATTTTCAGAGAAGTCTGTTTGACCTGAACATTCATCTAACAGATAACGAACTTCAGACACACTTTCTACTTTTGTTCGATCAGTGCTACATTTCTCTAACACAGAATTCAACAAGCAGCATAAACTTTGTTCTGAATTGAACACAATCTGTTGTTTTAAACTCTCTAGTGAAAAGAGAACATTAACAACGGCATTTGCATAGCAGTTGACACCAGAACTGTTTTCAAATTGAAAACCAACAATCTCTTCAACAGTATCCACTTTCTTTCTGCTAACAACTTTCGGTTCATTGACTTTTAGTCTTTTTGCAACAACCTCCCTACTATTACTGCTATTTCTACGTTTCCGGCCTACCACACGTTTCTCAAACAAAGGATATTGAGGCAAATGTGGCGCATACTCTCTTCTTAACCTATGGTATTCCTTAACACAATCTAGATCCGCACAAATGTTTGTGACATCACAGTCAATCAAGTACAATCCCGATAAAGTTCTAACTCGTGACAATGCCACATATGCCATACCCTCCTTGAACACTGAACTGCCAATATTCACCAATGCACAGTCTACACTTAAACCTTGCGATTTATGGATTGTCACCGCATATGCCAAGCAAACAGGAAACTGTTTACGGCGAACATATAAGTCTTTAACAAGCAAAAACCTAGCAGAACAACGAGCAATTATCTGTACTTCCTCAATGCCATCAAATTTAATTCTTAAAAATTCTATTCCATCTCTATTTCTGTATTTCTCAAAATCAACAACATTACCCATTGATCCATTTACCAGACCTCTTTCTACATGTAAATTCCGTCTCAAAATGATTCGGCAATTTAAACACACATTCAGAGTCTTTTCAAAACCCGCTGTCTTAGATATAGTCTTCTCTAATGAATCCAATTTTGATTTCAAATTATCTGACAAAATAATTGTTGATCCCATATGCTCTAATTTGTCGATAGCTTCCAGTTTCACAATGTCTTGCTTTTCTAAATTCAACATTTTGTTGTTGAAGATGGCACATTCTGCAAGAGTTGGCATGAGACATATCCCGGATTTCTTCTCAGTAATTTTCTGAAAAATATTCTCAGGCACAATCTCTTGTTTGGGATACAAATTTGACAGTAACCGTGCATTTAAAGCTTCTTTCCCATGCTCGGTCACTTTTCCAATTCTAATATCTTGTAGAATATTCTTGTAATCTTCATCCTTTGCCTGACGCATATTTTGATGCAGTTCTGCATAATTGAAGTTTAACCATATATTGACGTTGCCAATGCTCCCTAGGCACTTCCTGGTATCTTCATGCGTGAGTATTTTGAACACAGGTTGACCTTTTACTGGTGTCAGCTGTAGAAGATCTCCGAAAACAATAATGTGTTTCCCACCAAATAAGACATCATATTCAGTTTTAAGTACTTCTTGCATTCTCAAATGCACAAAGGCAAGCATGACATTGGAAACCATGCTTACTTCGTCAATGATAAGTAGTTTCATTTTCCTCAAAACTCTTGAAACTTCACAGCAAGCATCTCCAGATAACTTGTTGTATTGTAATTTGTTGTCATGCTCCACCGGCAGCATCAGTAGACGATGCAAAGTAATACCTTTAATATTATGTGCTGCCAGTCCAGTAGGAGCGGTGACAACACAAGACAGCGATGACTCAGTCCTTTCCTGCAAATAACAAGAGATTGCTTTAATGAGGAAACTTTTTCCAGTTCCCGCTTCTCCACTCACGTACAGTCGGACAGGCTTCAACGACGTACACGAGCACTCTTTCTTCTCATGACTTAATCCGTGCTCAATTTCCTTGGTAACTTCATCATATATTTTCCTCTGCTCAACGTTGAGTTGTTTTTCCAAGTCTTGTAAGTTAACTGAATCCTCCTGAGCATGTGCCATGGCTCTTTCTACTTCATTCATAGCAGTGGCAGCTTCATTTTCGATAATAGGTCCTCCAAGTGGATCTTGACTCAATGAAACAGAACTCTGACTGTCCTGAGAACTGTCTCTGGCAATCTCGGCTGCAATCGTTGCTTCCTGCTCAATTTCCAAAGTTAGCATTTCTTGATATTTAGAAAAAGCAGGACATTCTATGGACTCCTTGGCTGCATTGAAAGAGTCTTCGTAACAGAGGAAATCTCCAAGCAGTTCCTCTTCTGCACGCCAAGGCTTGAAAAGTTGCAAAAGTGCTAAATAGAAAAACTCCTTTTTTTCTGGAGATTCGCCACTTAATTTTCGATGGTTTACTAATTGGCATTTTCTTTGCTTGACCAGGCATCCCTCACTTCCAATTACAGCATACACTCCTTTCTCAATATCTTCTTTGATGTTCCTCTTGAATATATAATTTTGGAGAACCTCATATAGACAAACATTCTCAAGGTGACTGCTTCGATTTGGATAATATGTATCCAACATGTTGGTCTTCAAAATGTCGGTACTGTTTGGTTCCTTTTCTGCCAAATACTCAATTTCCCGAACAGGTTTTAGAACTCGATTTCGCGTTGCAGCAAGACCAAGACTCGCCCAAACGAGACTCCTGGATTTGGCATAGAGACTTGCTGAAGACAATCGATCAGAACATTCGTAAGCTCCGATTTCTCGATGCGACAACATCTTCAGACTGAAACTGTACAACTTCTTGCTGAGGCTCTTTTCATGGGAAATGTCCTCCCACATATCCTTCAGTTCGGTCTTTTCTTTTTTGGTGATGTAAGATGTCACATACCGAGCCACAGCCATACAGTTGTCAGCCACAAACTGTATATCCATGTTGGCATTCCACATGGACAAAATCACTGGGTTGTAGTCATTGATGTACTTGGACTCTTCGTTCCTTTTCAAATTGTATGTATTCTTGGGTGATTTCCTCGTCACATTATGTCGCAGCGAAGACATCAAACTGTTCACTCTTCCTTTAGAAATCACCGGTCGTGGAAAGTTGAAACAACATTTGGTGTAGAACTTGTCCTTGTTTCTGAATTTACGACGACAGTACTTTCCACAACGATGGCTTTGGAAACGTAGAACTTGTTCTCTTAGACTTTTCTTCTCCGTTGCGTTTGGAACAGCACACGTAGAATACTGTTCGATGAAATTCATCACTAAGTCATCCGGATCTTTTCCAAATTTAGGTGCATCCTTGATCCACAGCAACATATGTATATGAGGGGCACCTCTTGCTTGGTACTCCTTTCTCCAGAAGAAATCCAACACCTCTCCAAGAGGTGGATTCTTTTTATTTGTGATGAAAGACATCATAGCTTCAAATCTATGATTGAAGTACCTGCATACATTCACAGGATCCAAAGAACACAGTTCTCCAGGTGTCTTGAATTCAATGTTTTCAATATTTCCATTTGCCTCTCGTAGAAATTCAAGTAAGTCATCCCAGCCATACTCGGCACAGCTCAAAGTGAGGAACCATGTCGGAGTTCCTAAGTTCCTCAGCATACATTTTAAATCACCATGACGACGGTACCAGTACTCATTAGTACCACGCTGACACGCCATGAGATTAATTAAGTGAGAATCCAAAATACTGTCTTGGACATTGACTTTATGCATAAAGTCACTTGCCGAGATGTTTTGCATCTGTATACCACTTTTTAAGATGTGGTTCACTGCATATGACAGTCCAGACAGATCGCTTTCAAACAGGAGATGAAACAAATAGGGAATGCATTGCCGAAACCTAGGATCTTCTGCATACAATCGTAAAGTCCGGTATTCAGACGCAGGAATTTCACGAGGTCGCTCATCATATCTTCCTCCTTGACCTGTGGGAAATAGCTGTGGGAAACACCGAGCTTCCAAACTTTCCTCCCAAACACTAATGGGACTCCCTTTGGCTTGTTTCATTTGAAACAACTCAATAGCATTCCCCATGACTTCCTTGGAATGCAAAGGATGAACACTATAATGTTCATATATTTCTTCACTTTTAGAGGCCTCTACTTTCTCAATTTGGCCAGCACACAAATCGCTATCCTCTTCATCACTTACTTCCTCTTCTGCAACATATACATTCTTATAGTACTTATTATTTTTCTTCAAATACACTGTTGCCTTTTTGACTTTCCTAACATCCACTAAATCTTGCCATATTTTCTTATTCTTTGTCGGAACCCCATTAACCAAGATAACCAGAGGTTCCTCTTCCACTTTTTCTATTCCAATTGTGTTAATGTTTTTGTTCAAATCTAGAGGCAAATACACAACTCTTCCCTTTAATCCTCTCTGTAAATCTGCTGGAGGCAACTTCCCTGTCTTTGGCTCCATTCTTACAATAGCCTGAAAGGGATGGATACTTTGAATCAAAATAGATTCATAAGTATTTAAATCCTTCAATTCAGAAGGAATCTCAACCAATTCCAGATTATTATGAACTGCCCTAGCAGGCATCTGGTTTTGGTTTAATTTATTACAACAATAAGTACACACACGTTGATCCGATCCCAAATCAAAATAATTTTCTACCATCAAGTATGTGGCTAAATCCTTCCATTCACTATTATTTTCCCTTTCACTTTTTGCATATAAATCCACTACCTTAGTCTGATTCTTATAATAAGTGCGTCGACAACATACACAAGTGAAATTAGGCCTCTCACTTGATTTCATCTGAAACGTGGCAATTTCCTTCTGAAAATTATCTGTACTGGAAACCTGTACATTATCTTCCACATTACCCTCTACTTCAGGGTCAATTTGAACATTCTCATCTTTACTACCAAAGTAACAAAACTCAATTTCTTCACAAAGATTCTTCACATCTATTTCAGAACCATGCAAAAGAGCAGCACATAACTGTTTAAGCATAATTGCTGGACTCTTAGCATAATACAACACTCTCACTAATTTTCTCACTTTATTATGATGCACTGCTAGCATCCTGAAATGATGAAAAACACTCTGGCATACTCTCCTGGAAAGACAAGCCAGTGAATGACCACGCAAACCTGTCATTTGTCTCACTCTGCAAGGATCTAAATCTTGCAACAACTTCATTTTCTGCTTCAAACTTTTCTTATTAAATGTCCGTATAAAATCACAAAGCAAATTGATGGAAACCTGTCGCACACTGCAAATAGAACTACACCTCCAAATGTACACAGGACCCTTAGGACGTCTTCCTAAAACCTCATCACTTAGCGCCTCTTCTGTCTCTGTTGTCACAAGTTGTTCTTTTTCAACTGGACAACCATCCTTCACTTCATAAGCTCGACCACTGATGTCAACTGCATGCACCAAATCATTATCCTGAAAATAAGTCTCCTCATTAAAAAATGCCTCAGAACTTGAACTATGCATCCATTCTCCAGAAAAAACTTCACAAAAGTTAGTACGATTTACTACTCTCTTCCATCTACTTTTTGTTTTGAAATCAGAAATTACCTTGCTTAGTTTCCTAATTCTATTGATTACCAAAATAAACAACTTTCGCTTGATTTCAAAAGCATGATCAATAATTTTCTCTACATTTTTCTTCTTCCTATAAAATGCCGCTTTCTGTTGGCCTTTCTTTTTAATATTTTTCAATAAATTAACTAATATCCTATTACGGAACATTCGTTGTCGAATGTCCCTAAACTGTTGTTTCCTTCTACTATCATGCACAGAGTTATCTCTTCCTCTACCAGTAACATTTGTGATGGGTCTCTCCTTTCCATTTAAATTACTTTTCTTTTTGTGAACAGAAACATTTTTTTGAGCAAAATTTTTTTTACTACAAATATTTCTTAAGAATGATTTCGTGCTCTTACCCGGACCTTTCTTGGTGTTTTGACAAGTATTTGGGGAAGAGGACTGCTGCAATAAAACATCATCCTGCTGTCTTTGACGTTTTCTAGCCTTTCGTATTCGACTTCTGGAAGGCATTTTCCAAACTATGAAAGAATTTGCAGTTGAATCTGTGAAAAAATATAATATAAAATGTTATTAACCACTATTACCAAACAGTAAATAAATAACAGTCATCTAAAACTTAATGCCGTACTAATTATTTAACATAGCAAATATTTTCCACCAGCACTGCATCACAAAAATGACACTCAATGGTACAAAACAGGCATACAACACTCATAAATCACTCCCTAATATTTTAAATCATTAATTCAGGATGACGATAAGATGTAGCCTATCTAAAGGTTTGTTTAGGCCCAGATCTTTGGACTGGGGTGAATGTGTGTCATTGATCCACATTCAGTCCATCACCTGTTTTGTTTATTTGAGGTGAGGCCAACACATGGTTGCAGATAAGATTTTCACTGAAAAAAACCAAGGTAAAAAAACATGTGAAGGCCTACCAATGAAGTAAATCATTAAATGAAAACCAATACATTTCTGGAAATATGCACTACTAGTGCTTCATAAGATGTTTTGGGTCATATTTATAAGTTATTTGAGTATCTAGTATGCTATTTTACATTCTTCATGGTGCAAATTTATTGTAAATACGCTCCCACCTGCGGTTGGCAAATTTAGATTTTGATTATGGGAGTTAGATAGGCATGTTAATAATTTCCCAAAAATGGTATATAACCCCAAACAACCTTTGAAGCAAATGCTCTTAGCCATGTTATCCACCTCCCATTGAATAACATGGCTAAGAAGTGCTTGCAAATGTGATAAAAAAAGGCCGCAATGCATGAATATCGCAGAAAAATCAGCGATATTCATGCATTTTCCAACAAATGTTCTTAGCCATGTTATCCACTTCCTATTAAATAACATGGCTAAGAACTGCTCAGGGCCCCATGAGGAACGCTTTCCATTTAAAAAGGGAAAAATAACTTCAAAGACACTAAAATGCCTTCTAAATATGACCCCAAACAACCTATGAAGCTCTAACAGTACATATCCTGAAATTTAATTCATTTCAAAATTCGTTTTTAAACACAACATATAAATCAATTGTATACCTGCATTCATGAAGAAATGACTAAAAATGTCCTTGAGACACATGAAAGTGTTTTCTGGAATGCCCTAGCACCATTTTTGGGACACTATTAACATGGCTAGGTAACTCCCATAATGAAAATCTAAATTTGCCAAGCACAAGTGGGAGCGTATTTACAAGACACTTGCCCCATGAGGAACACTTTACATTTTGAAAGGTAAACATAATATCGCAGAAAAGTCAGCGATATTCATGCATTTTCCAGCAAATGCTCTTAGCCATGTTATCCACTTCCTATTAAATAACATGGCTAAGAACTGCTCAGGGCCCCATGAGGAACGCTTTCCATTTAAAAAGGGAAAAATAACATCAAAGACACTAAAATGCCTTCTAAATATGACCCCAAACAACCTATGAAGCTCTAACAGTACATATCCTGAAATTTAATTCATTTCAAAATTCGTTTTTAAACACAGCATATAAATCAATTGTATACCTGCAGTCATGAAGAAATGACTAAAAATGTCCTTGAGACACATGATTGTGTTTTCTGGAATGCCCTAGCACCATTTTTGGGACACTATTAATATGGCTAGGTAACTCCCATAATCAAAATCTAAATTTGCCAAGCACAAGTGGGAGCGTATTTACAAGACACTTGCCCCATGAGGAACACTTTACATTTTAAAAGGCGAACATAACATCTTAGACACTCAAATACCTTATAAATATGGCCCAAAACAACCTATGAAGCTCTAGCAGTACATATCCAGAAATGTAATTGATTTCTTAAATCGTTTTTAAAAGCAACATATCTGTTTCAGCTTACATAACAGACCATGAAATGGGCTCCATGTATCACAATATCTTGTGTTACTGCATGCCAGAATGTTACACCAAATATGCAATTATAATTTCTCTATGAAACTAATTCTATTAGTATATCACTAGAGACAAAACCACATTTTAAAAACACAGCTTTCTTCATCATTTTCTCCTTAAATCATACTATTCTCTATCTAAATTAAATAAATCTTTTCTCACCTTAGCAAATATTTTTTGAGTTTTGAAAACAGTCTCAGAAATACACCAAATTGTCTTCAGCAGAAGAAAAAGGATGCACTCCAAAGGCTGCAGCTATTGAAAGCACAGAAATACAGATATTCTTTTCACATATCTCTCATATTAGCCAATCATACCTCTTCCCTCACTTTTTTCAAATCAAAACCCTTCCCCCCTCTGCCCTGTCTGCCTTGTTTCCATAGCAACCACCTCCTGGAAGACCTCTCATGTTTGCAAATTCACACAACAATGTTTCAATTGAACTCTGAACTCTCAGTGCACCTGCGTATCCAGTGCAATCTTTCATTAAATGTTTCTTCCTTGACCATTCAAATTACATCTTTCAAAGAACACATCCATGCACCCTAACTTTCTGTTTTCAGAAATGGAAATGCACCAATCACTGCTAATGAATCATTAGCATTGTAAATCCACAGTTTTTTTCTTTAGAAACTCCTACTGTTTCAACTGCCCTTTCATTACCACACTTCATCTGACTGCAGAACAACCTTCTTCCACCATGTTTAACGTCTGGATTGTTGGACATAGTTACATCCACTGGGCTCAAAGGTATGCTGAGAGCAGAAATTTACACAACCTCAATTTACAAGATGTGGAAATTAAGTGGTTGGGCCAAAGAGGATTAAAATGTCACCAATTGATACCATTGGTGAAAACCTTTATGCATTTGCCAAAACCTGACCTGTTAATAGTGCACTGTGGAGGTAATGATTTGGGCACTTTGACAGGGGTAGGTCTGGAAATGCTTTTAAAGGACACCTTGGAGCAATTAATGGCACTTTTTCCTCAAACTGCCTTGGTATATTCCAATATATGCCAAAGACAGAAATGGAGGTGGTCCAACCAATTTTGTCCACAAATTGAGAAAGCGAGGAAGCATGTAAACAAATCTGTTTCAGCTTACATGAGAGACCATGGAATGGGCTCTCTTTACAACAATAACTTGCGTTACTACATGCAAGATATCTACAGAGGAGATGGAGTTCACTTCTCAGATGAGGGCAACAGAATTTTCATTCTGAATTTAAGACTGTGCATTGGTACCTACTTATAAGTACCTAAATGTACCATAAACCCAAAAGCTCTTCTCAGAGCTACCCTACATCTGATCACTCACAATTATTATTTTTCTCTAACTTTTTTCACTAATTTTCCACAAAATTCGCTCCCCGGAGCGCTACCCGGTTCGCTAACCGAAAGCTAACCTCGCGGAATTTTTTAAAAAAAAGTTTTTTTTTCCGCACATATAAGCCTCCTCAGCCACGCTCAGAAAACCTAGGGGGTCAAGATAAGTCTACCATGACCCCTTCTACCCATTCTAAACATTATTTGCCCTCCATCTTGTATCTTAATGCGACCGATACACAAAATGGTGGACTCCCGTGACGCTTAAGGTTCGCTAACCGGGCCGCTTCCCGGAAAGCGGTCCAAAAAAAAGGTGGGAAAGTAATTTACAGAAAAACGACTAGAGACACTCTCACCAAATATACATTAGCTCATACTACATAACAATCCCTTCCATTCTCACAAATTTCATTGAAATTTCATTTAGCCATTTAGCCTGTAGACCTCTCCAAGTACCGTGAGGTAAATTACTTCACAAAACACATCTGAAGTGTTGGAATTGACAACCAATGAAAATGTTACTTTCATTTTCTACTTTTATTACCTGACATTTGATTGGTTATATACCTGTATATATATAAAGGGAGAGAAGGAAACACAGCCATTTTGACTACTACTTGTTGTTGTATATATCATTTAGAATATCAATAATAACATCAACTTGTTTCTAAAGGTAAGTTGTTATTTTTAAAACTGAAGTATATTGTGCACTATAAGTAAATATGATAAACATTTTCAGATAGTTATATACTATCCCTCTGTAAGAGTTAGACATTGAGAAAAGCTTCTTTATTATAATTATGGACTGATTTAGGTTTCTGTGGTATAATTATAAATTTACTTAGGCTTCTTCACAGGCACTTTTTAATAGTACTAATTCACGCCTGAAACCATACAGTGCCCATAGATTACTTCTCTGGTATAAACTCACAAGTGCCTGTCTGAACTTAAACCCAACAGTGCCCTATCTCTACTTATATATTTATTTTTTATGCAAATTACAGCAAAAAAATGGAAGGTGAGCAGAATGTTTCCTTCGAAATTGTTCTGGAGACCAACACACAAAAAGAAATTGAGGACAATGAAGACTCTGATTTCATGGATCAATCACGGGACCATGAATTAGTTCAATGTGTGGAATCAGTGGATCATTTACTTCATTATGATGACGGTCAAATGTTTGAACTTATGTTCACTGAACAAGAACACATATCAGACAGTGAAATGCTAGACGTTCTATTAAATTTCGAAAAACAATCCGAAAAATAAAATTATATGTAATATTAAAAAATTGTTTGAGTCTTTAATCATTTTTATATGTAATTCATAAAGTAGTTAAATGTAAGAAATGTTATTAAATTTTGAAACACAATCACAACAATAAAAAATTGCTGAAAAAATAATAATATTAAAAAAAAATCAACAAAACCAACAAATAATTAACATACAGTATTAGAAAAGTCTTTCATTCTTTTATCCATAAAGTTCGCTGCCCAGAACGCTTTCCGGTTCGCGAACTTGGCGCTTACCACGCAAAAAAAAAAATGTTAATTTTTTTTTTTTGGACCCTCCTAGGCCCTTTTAAAACCTCCACATAAAACCTAGGGGGTCAACGAGGATCTACTATGCCCCCTTATGGTAATTTCCCCCTTTGTTTTGGCCTCCTCTTGTCTCTCGATCCTACCGAGAGACAAGATGGCGGCCGCTCCGGACTGTTTAGAATGTTGACAGACACCGGAGGGCCAATCAGCTTCGCATCGCAAAGTTCCGATACGCGAAAGGTTCGCTAACCGGATCGCTGCCCGGAGCGCTGTTACAGATATATATCTTGATTTAAACGTTAATTTCTCAAAATCCACTGAAGCACATATATTGAGACCTAGCAAAGGCACATCGGGCTAACAGTCCCTACAATTTTGCCAAGTTTCGTGAAAATCCATTCAGCCGTTCGGGCTAAAAGTGAGTCCAACCGCCCTATGGAAATTAACATGGGAAAAAGGCGTTTTGGGACCCCCCTTTTATCTCGGCCCCCCCTCCACAAACCCCCCCCAAATTTTCAAGGGCTGCTCAGAAACAAAATGTGCCATTTTCCTGAAAATTTCAGCCAATTCCGTCCACAAACGCAAACGTTATTAGGCATAGAATTTTCAGAAATCCCATAGGGAAAAAATCCTAACTATATATACCTACTGGCGACCGCCAGTAGGTAATATATATATATATATATATATATATATATATATATATATATATATATATATATATATATATAAATATATATATATATATATATTTATATATATTTATATATATATATTTATATATATATATATATATATATATTTATATATATATATAAACTAAACAGTGCATGTTTTCCCTGTGGAATATATATATATATATATATATATATATATATATATATATATATATATATATATATATATATATATATTCACAGAAAAAACCATAGGTTTTAGGCCACATATAGTTAGGAATTTGCATTTACAAAACCTTGAAAATTCACTGAAAAAACCATAGGTTATAGACCATATATAGTTAGGAATTCGCATTTACAAAACCTTATTTTACTCACACAAAACCATTGAAATTCCATATATAGTTAGTTGCACTAACTATATATCGCGCACCCGCAATCCACTGCTGATGATGTCACATATTACATCATTCATGACATGGTCAGTGACATCACTGATGACATCACTGATGACATCTCAAATGACATCACTGATGACATCACTGATGACAACATCCAGTGACTGTATGTTTCTGTAAAGTTAAAATATGTCTTACATATTGAAGAATGAGTGGATGTATAAGTGTCTGGATGAAGGATTTAGTAGGTGCATGACTGGCTGTACGAGTGAGTGATTAAATGTGTCTCACTGAGTGCATGGGTTAGTGACTAAACTGTCTTAATTTGTGCATCATTATGTCTGTTGTTCTGTAAACTGTTGCATGTGTTGATAAGTAGCTATATGAGTAACTATATGGGTTATTGATTGGTTGCCCAAGTATTTGTATGGGAGACTGAGTGTGTGTGTGGGTGGCTGGGAGGTGTATGACTCTGTGCATAGATGTGTGAGCAGTTGATTCACTAGATGTATGGTTTCAAAAGTGCATGTGGAAACAGCTGTATGGGCGGTTGACTGTGTGCATGAGTGTATTGGTGAGTGAATGGATATCTCAGTGCTACATGTCAAAGTAAGTACATATGTAAAACACAGTACATGTGAGAGTTGACATATATAAATAACTGTGCATAAGAGCCAGTGAATGTGTGAGTGGCTGTATGGATCATTGTGAACTTGTATCAGGGATTGTATAAGAGAGTAAATATGTGTTAGTATATCTTTGAATAAGTAAAGTTTGTATAACTGTATAGTTGAGAAAATGGAGGTGTGATTGATTCTTTGCATGACTGACTAGGTGTGTGAGTAACTCCATGGATGAGTGACAGTCTGTGAGTGTCTGTTTACACTGATTGTATCTAAGGTTATATTAGAGTCTGAAGAGGTTCATCGTATTATCACATGAATGATATCATCAGTGATGTGATCAGAAATGTCAAATGAGATGTCATCAGTGATGTCATCAGTGATGGATTTGAGATGTCATCAGTGATGTCATTTGAGATGTCATCAGTGATGTCATCAGTGATGTCACTGACCATGTCATGAATGATGTAATATGTGACATCATCAGCAGTGGATTGCGGGTGCGCGATATATAGTTAGTGCAACTAACTATATATGGAATTTCAATGGTTTTGTGTGAGTAAAATAAGGTTTTGTAAATGCGAATTCCTAACTATATATGGTCTATAACCTATGGTTTTTTCAGTGAATTTTCAAGGTTTTGTAAATGCGAATTCCTAACTATATATGGTCTATAACCTATGGTTTTTTCAGTGAATTTTCAAGGTTTTGTAAATGCAAATTCCTAACTATATATGGCCTAAAACCTATGGTTTTTTCTGTGAATTTCAATGGTTTTTTAATAGCAAATATCAAAAGCTGTCAAATGTCAAGTACGTGATAGGTAAAAACTTTTTCGTGTTTATGCACGCTGATGCGCTTTGAACGCTGTCCCCCCCCTCCCCTCTTTTCTCTTAGTAGTACTCTCTCTTTGCAGATAGTGAAGGGTAGTTAACGCAGGCCTTTGCCTCGTTGTAACCCGTCGTGCCTGCTTCCCTCTCCATTTGATTGATTGTTATCCAAGCATTTACTGTTTTACAATTGATTCTCTTTGGTTCATTCTCTATTTACAAACAAGCACAAAGTCGCAATACTCTGTTTAGTCTTTGCAGATAGTGAAAAATCGTGTAAAAAAATAAAAGTAATCGAGCAAAATCAGTAGGCCACTAATTGGATCTCTTTTTGACCTCGCTAAAATAGAAACATTAGGAACAACCCTTCATGAGAAATACGAAAATAGTGAGATGAACTGAGCTCCACACCATGAGGGCTGCAAGACAGCTCGGCTCCGTCACCCACCCCGCCCAAAATAACGACAAACCCTATGCAAATATTAAAAATATATACAACACACCAGCAAAGTAACAGGGTAAAACATTTTATTAAATAACTATTTACATAACTATTTTATACTTTTTGTTGCCCGATCCGGCTAGCTCAATCGATCGAGCATGAAACTCATGCACTCTGATAGCAAGCGTTGCTGCTGATGCTATGCAGACCAAAACTGGTTTTCAGTTTGTACATTCTTCTAGATTTTTCCATCCAAGATTGGTTGAGTTTGTAGAACGATGGCTTCAGATTTTCAACATACGGTGTGGTGGCGCGGACTGTGAGGGGGCGCTTGGCTCCTGCCCCCTTCCCAAGTAAGATTTTCATATGTGAAAGTACGTTAATGGTTTTGGTCCCTGAGTTGCTTCGATGTCGCTGCCATTCTCAAATGGCATAAGTTCTGGATGTTGGGTGCCATAGTTCAGAGTTCTGAGCAGCGCTTGTAACACTGTCTGAAGCTTATTTGCACCTACTGCAGCTTCACTATTCTCAAAGTAAGTGAGGGTCGTTTGTGGACCTGACTGCATTTGAAAACAATGTGATATGGTACCTCCCTAAACCGCTTGACGGAGGCCCCCGAGGGGCGGTGTGATGGCACGGACTCGGAGAAGACGCTTGGCTCCGACCCCCTCCCCAAGTCTTATAGCACTGGTGTAGCCTGAGATCGCCCCGACATAGGCGGCCGGCTCCCCGGGTCCGGCGGAACTTTTTGCCTTTTGATGACTCTTCTATTCTGGACCTTGTCCCACAATCCTTTTGACCTGAAGACACGCTGTAGTGGGGCGCCCCTTTACCGTTTTAGTTGCCATTCCGCCCGCTTTTGCTACACTGTGCCTCTTCCGCCATTCAGCTGTTTACCGCCCGCTCTTGCGACTACAGCGTCTCGCTCACCATGTAGTTGAGTTGCTCCCGCTCTTGCGATGCAACGATAGGCGGCTGCCACAGGACTCTCAAAATGGCGGCCGGCTCTTCAGATTTGGACGTGGTCCACTAAAATGGCCCTGGGACACCTTGGAACTCGGACGCTTGCCTGCTAGGGCTTGGGTCCCATTCTCGAAAGCGTCCCCTCAGCCGTGAAGATTCTACAAAAGTCTTGGGGGCCCCCGACTCCCGCAGGCTTCTGGTGGGGAGCGGCTGCCATGATTGCTCGTGGAATGGCCACGACGGAGCTACGAGATGGTGGTGCTCTCATGCTGACGCCAGCTTCAGTCTGAAACATCCAGAAACACTGTAGACTACCAATTCGATCAGTTCCGGTAGCGCCCCAACATGACCCGGTAGAGAAGAACTTGCCCTCCCCTCTTTGACTGATGGTTCTTGTTGCCTGTCCCCTCTGTTGTCATTTAACAGAACTTTTTGGACTGCTGAAAGGGGTTGTGTTCCGAACGCTGGTTGGTGGAGACATTTTGACTATATTCTTGACCTACGTTGTCGCGTAATGCGTTATATGACACGCCGCGTTAGCGCACCCGGAAGTGCTCCGGTGCGCGAAGCGCAGCTTCCCGGAAGCGATCCGGGGCGCAGCGCGTAACGTAAGCATAACAGGTCATGTGACTTGTTAATAAAACTTTTCATTGGTTCATTTTACTTTTGTTATTTTAATGATGAAAAGCTTGGTCATATGACCTAAAAATTACGCTTTTTATTGGTTTCGAACATTATTTTTTTTTAAACATATATGTTATAATGTTCCAGGCTAATGTACTTTCCCGGAAAATTTACAACTGTCCTGCAAGTAAAATATATTCCTTTTTCGAGAAAAAGGGCGTTTCTTCGTCCCATGACGGAGCCGTTGAGTAAAAGAGGCTCGGCCTGCTGTCTTAGTCGCCGATACGCCTGATTATCAGATTCTTATCGATCACTTTATGTTGCAGGAGTGGAAAACACAACTGCCCTTGACCATTTATCTTTACTGCGTTCCTACGTATTATACCTTTTATCCGTCATGTAATTGGACTGCTTTATTTCACTTGCCTTTTACTGATTCGAAAACAGTGACTAAAAGTAAAAACTTTACCAATGTAAATACTACTACCATGTTTTGTTTTAAAAACCTTTATTGTGAAAATGTCAGTATACAAATACGGGCCTATAATCACGTGGGCCGGCCACGGAGCAAACTGAAATCGTATATGATAAGGAGACATTTACATTGTAGAGGAACGTAACGAGCGGGCCATTAGGTTGCAAGAACTAAGGTGTCTAACAGTTGCGGAATCGGTGGACGTACATTTTGTAATTAAAATACGACAGGGCCACTTACAAAAAAATTATCTAGATATACATTTGCGGGCAAGTACAATGGGTGACGTTAATTCGAACTTTCAATAGTACAGTAATCAATAACACATCAGAACTTAATATCAATAGGGATGTCGAAATAGTCATTCAATTCTCGTCCCCGCACGCAATGAGCATCAAAACTGCATTCATATCTCGTGATATCAAGGTTGTTCAACCAGTACACAACAAGGAGTTACGAGTCCCATTTATACCGGCGCCATTTTGGGCGAGGCCGGGCAGGTCCAAGATATAGTCAAAATGTCTCCACCAACCATCGGCCAGACCAGAACCCCTTTCGGCCCTTTATGCTACAAAATGGTGTCTTCCATTCAGAAAATATTGTTGGCAGCATTTTGAAAGGAAAGATAAACAGCCGTTCTCCTAGTGAGTCTCACATTGTTACATTTAGGAAGAATGTTGAAGAGTAGTATGTTGAAAATCTGAAGCCATTGTTCTACAAACTCTCAATCAGCCTTGGATTGAAAAAAAAATCCTGAAGAATGTACAAACTGAAAACCAATTTTTGTCTGTATAGCATCAACAGCAACGCTTGACTCAGCTTTGTGTGAAGCCGCCATTTTGATTCAATCAATAGCGTCCCCCTGCACACATTCAGGGACCTGGTCGTGTCTTCAGGTCAAACGGATTGTGTGACAAGATGCAGAAAGGAAAAGGAAAAAAGTTCCGCCGGACCTCGGGAGCTGGCCGCCTATGTCATGGGCGATCTTTGGCCACACCAGGGCAATAGTGAAGCTGC
Source organism: Lissotriton vulgaris (assembly GCF_964263255.1). NCBI lineage: Eukaryota > Metazoa > Chordata > Amphibia > Caudata > Salamandridae > Lissotriton > Lissotriton vulgaris. Next base: position 22,781 of record NW_028253138.1, read on the forward strand.
AGCAGGTGCAAATAAGCTTCAGACAGTGTTACAAGCACTGCTCAGAACTCTCAACTATGGCACTCAACATCCAGGACTTGCCATCCGGATCTTGGCGCCTTGTGCTGGTTCCGACCTATTCACACATCGGTCCACTACTGACATCACCTCATAAGCCAACGGGGCACCCCACGCCGACTTTCGGCGCAGCATTGTAGGATGGCCACACCAGTGCAGCAACTTGCTGGACACCACCTCGGTGTCATCCGGATCTCAGCGCGTTCGAGTCACTGTACCGCAAGAGTGACCGGAACTCAGCTGGACACGCCGTCTTTCGGCGCAGCATTGTAGGATGGCCACACCAGTGCGGCAACTTGCTGGACACCACCTCGGTGCCATCCGGATCTCGGCGCGTTCGAGTCACTGTACCGCAAGAGTGACCGGAACTCAGCTGGACACGCCGTCTTTCGGCGCAGCATTGTAGGATGGCCACACCAGTGCAGCAACTTGCTGGACACCACCTCGGTGCCATCCAGATCTCGGCGCGCTGTGCTGCCTTCGGCCTACTGTAGCCGCAAGTGCGGACGCAACTCAGTTGGACGGCGAGTGAAACGCTAAGGGGCGCCCCACTGCAGCCGAGGAGCCTCCATCTTGGGGGAGACGCACAGCCCCCACTGACTGACGCGACCTCACAGGCCAACGGGGCGCCCCACGCCGACTTTCGGCGCAGCATTGTAGAATAGCCAAACCAGTGCAGCAACTTGCTGGACACAACTCGGTGCCATCCGGATCTCGGCGCGTTGTGCTACCTTCGGCCTATTCGCACATCGGTCCGCTACTGACGCCGCCTCACGTGCCAACGGATTTTCTACGCTTTTTGTAGCCCTATGCCGCATAACAGGTCATGTGACTTGTTTATAAAACTTTTCATTGGTTCATTTTACTTTTGGTTTCCTAATGACGGAAGGCTTGGTCATATGACCTAAAAATAACACTTTTCATTGGTTTAGAACATTTTTTTTTCCCAAACGATGAAAGCCCCACCTTGTTTCTGGATGTTTCAGACTGAAGCTGGCGTCAGCATGAAAGCACCACCATCTCGTGGCTCCGTCGTGGTCATTCCGCGAGCAATCATGGCAGCCGCTCCCCACCGGAAGCCTGCAGGAGTCGAGGGCCCCCAAGACTTTTGTAGAATCTTCACGGCTGAGGGGACGCTTTCGAGAATGGAGCCCAAGCCCTAGCAGGCAAGCGTCCGAGTTCCAAGGTGTCCCAGGGCCATTTTAGTGGACCAGGCCCAAATCCGAAGAGCCGTCCGCCATTTTAAGAGTCCTATGGCAGCCGCCTATCGCTGCACCGCAAGAGTGGGCGCAACTCAACTACATGGTGAGCGAGACGCTGTAGCCGCAAGAGCGGGCGATAAACAGTTGAATGGAGGATGAGGCACAGTGTAGCAAAAGCGGGCGGAATGGCAACTGAAACGGTAAAGGGTCGCCCCAGTACAGCAAACGAGCGTCCACCTGGGGAGGCCCGTTCACGCCGCCTCCCCCACGCCCCCCCGGGGCGCCCCACGCCGTTTTTCGGAACAGCATTGTAGGATACCAAAACCAGTGCGGCAAGTTACTGGACATCACCTGGGTGCCATCCACATCTCAGCGCGTTCTGCTGCCTTGGGACTATTCGCACAACAGACCGCTACTGACGAGGCCTCCCCCCGCACCACCCGGGACGCCCCACGCTGTTTTTCTGAGCTGCATTGTAGGAAACCAAAAACCAGTGCGGCACCCAGGTAACATCACCTGGGTGCCGTCCAGAACTCAGCACGTTGTGCTGCCTTGGGACTATTCGCACAAAAGACAGCTACTGACCATTGTTGCTTCTTTTTTCCAAAAAATGTTTAAATGTATTTACAGTTTTTGTTGCGTTCTATATATTTATAAGTTAATAAAGTTTTATAATCCTACTACTTTCTTGGAGTGCTATATATTTTTAAAAAATCGGGTGAATGGGGCCTTGAATCGGGTTATTGTCATGTGTGGGCTTTGGAAGTGTGCTGCTACAGGATCGGACATTTCAAACTCAAATGCACGTTCTTTTTCTTACCTTTCCGAAGCATGGAGCGCAATAGCAGGCAGAGAAAGGGTGATGCAAGTGTTGAACACTGCCTGGCCTGGCAAGTTGCTGGCAGTGCCCCCCCCGCCCGCTCCTGAAAGAGGGCACACACACACCGCCGCCCCGAGTACTTCACAGATCTTTAAAAGACCATGCGCTTGTTAATGAGGCTTAAATGGTTTATCACCCCTTCTAGAGCCCCTGCATCGGCCCTCTGACATTTCCTGGAAGAATTAGCACGTAACACAATACCAAGCCCTGTCAGCTGAAACCCCCGAGGAATCGGGTTTTTGCTTGCAGGAATCGGGAGGCGGGAGACTAGCACTGAAATCAGTAGTCTCACGCCTGAATCGGGAGGGTTGGCATGTCTGGATTCTCTACAGCTGGGGCCATAAACTACATCCGCAGGGCTAGGTGATAGCCTGGGACCGGCCTGGACAATCGGACACAGAGGAAGAGGAGTGTCAGAGGGTGCGGTAGTTAATAGGGTGAAAGGGAGGTGTCGGGCGGGCACAGGGTGTGATTCTCAGGGAAGAGCAGCGCAGATGGGGGGAAGTTTATGGCCCATGCATGAGAGAGAGAGCGGGGGTGACCAGTGCGTGGGGGAGATGATTGCGAGGGTGGGGAGCCGTGCTGAGAATCGACGGCGTGCAGAGAGTGGGTCTGGTCAAGGCATCTAAAATGGCTGCCGTGCACGACAAAATTGTGGCATTGGAAAAAAGGCAAGATGGCGCAGACAATGTTTATCAATAAGGATTCATTTATAACAAAATATTTTATCGCAGTGACAAATTGGTGGTCAACACTTCCTGATTTCCATCGAATCGAACGTTAACAGACGTCACGCAGCAAAAAAAAAAAAAAACGCTCACGCACAGCCGCTGTAAGACATGTATCAACATATATGAGCCTCCTCGGCCACCCTCAGAAAACATAAGGGATCAGGATACGTCTCCCGCACCCCCTTATACCTAGTAATTTAATTAAAACGAAACACAAAATGGCGAATTCCCGTTTCGCTACCAGTTTGCGGCCCAGTTCGCGGCCCTGGAAGCGCTTCTACCGTGAAAAATCATTTTTTTTTTATTTTCCCCACGGGACCCTTTAATAACCCCAACATCATTCCTAGGGGGTCAAGAGGGGTCTACCTTGCCCCCTTTCATTAAATTCCCCCTTCGTTTTTCACCTCTTCTTCTCTCTCGATCCTACCGAGAGATAAGATGGCGGCCGCTCCGGACTGTTTAGAATGTTGACAGACACCGGAAAGCCAATTAGCTTCGCATCGCAAAGTTCCGTTTCGCGAAAAGTACGCGAACTGGAGCGCAGCCCGGAGCGCTGTTACAGATATATATCTTTTTTTGAACGTTAATTTCTCAAAATCCACTGAAGCACATATATTGAGACCTAGCAAAGGCACATCGGGCTAACAGTCCCTACAATTTTGCCAAGTTTCGTGCAAATCCATTCAGCCGTTCGAGCTAAAAGTGAGGCCAACCGCCCTATGGAAATTAACATGGGAAAAACGCATTTTGGGACCCCCCTTTTTTCTCGGCCCCCCCTTGACGAAACCCCCTCAAATTTTCATGGGCTGCTCAGAAACAAAATGTGCCATTTTCCAGAAAATTTCAGCCAATTCTGTCCACAAACGCCAAAGTTATTAGACATAGAATTTTCAAAAATCCCATGGGGAAAAAATCCTAACTATATATACCTACTGGCGACAGCCAGTAGGTAATATATATATATATATATTACCTACTGGCGTCTCGCCAGTAGGTATATATAGTTAGGATTTTTTGTCTATGGGACTTTTGAAAATTCTATGTCTAATAACTTTGGCGTTTGTGGACGGAATCGGCTGAAATTTTCTGGAAAATGGCACATTTTGTTTCTGAGCAGCCCCTGAAAATTTGGGGGGGGTTCGTCAAAGGGGGGGCCGAGAAAAAAGGGGGGTCCCAAAACGCGTTTTTCCCATGTTAATTTTCATAGGGCCTTTGGCCTCACTTTTAGCTCGAACGGCTGAATGGATTTGCACGAAACTTGGCAAAATTGTAGGGACTGTTAGCCCGATGTGCCTTTGCTGGGTCTCAATATATGTGCTCCAGTGGATTTTGGGAAATTAACGTTCAAAACAAGATATATATCTGTAACAGCGCTCCGGGCTGCGCTCCGGTCCGCTTACTTTTCGCGAAACGGAACTTTGCGATGCGAAGCTGATTGGCTCCCCGGTGTCTGTCAACATTCTAAACAGTCCGGAGCGGCCGCCATCTTATCTCTCGGTAGGATCGAGAGAGAAGAAGAGGTGAAAAACGAAGGGGGAATTTAATGAAAGGGGGCAAGGTATACCCCTCTTGACCCCCTAGGAATGTTGTTGGGGTTATTAAAGGGTCCCGTGGGGAAAATAAAAAAATATATATTTTTCACGGTAGAAGCGCTTCACGGGCCGCGAACTGGGCCGCAAACTGGTAGCGAAACGGGAATTCGCCATTTTGTGCTTCGTTTTAATTAAATTACTAGGTATAAGGGGGTGCGGGAGACGTATCCTAATCCCTTATGTTTTCTGAGGGTGGCTGAGGAGGCTCATATATGTTGATACATGTCTTCCAGCGGCTGTGCGTGAGCTTTTTTTTTTTTTGCTGCGTGACGTCTGTTAACGTTCGATTCGATGGAAATCAGGAAGTGTTGACCGCCAATTTGTCAGTGCGATAAAATATTTTGTTATAAATGAATCCTTATTGATAAACATTGTCTGCGCCATCTTGCCTTTTTTCCAATGCCACAATTTTGTCGTGCACGGCAGCCATTTTAGATGCCAGGCCGGTCCCAGGCTATCACCTAGCCCTGCGGATGTAGTTTATGGCCCCAGCTGTAGAGAATCCAGACATGCCAACCCTCCCGATTCAGGCGTGAGACTACTGATTTCAGTGCTAGTCTCCCGCCTCCCGATTTCTGCAAGCAAAAACCCGGGGGCATATTACCAACAACTAGCGATAATTTTTGTCTCTAACTTGTTTAGAGACAAAAATTATCGCCGCACATCGGCGATTTTTATCGCAGATAAACCTTGCTATTAGCAAGGTTTATCGCAAATGCGATAAAAAACGGCCGCAATGCATGAATATCGCTGAAAAGTCAGCAATATTCATGCATTATCGAGCAAATGCTCTTAGCCATGTTATCCACCTCCCATTGGATAACATGGCTAAGAACTGCTCAGGGCAGGTGTTAGCTTTTTGAGATATTCGCGCTTAGCGCAAATATCTCCAAAAGTTGGTAATAGGAGATAGCGATGTTAGGGACTGTTTCCAGTCGCTAACATCTTGGCACGCCCACTTTGCATGTCATTAGTGATAAATATCACTGACATGCAAAGCGGGGCACAAGATGGTCGCTATCTCCTTTTAGCTGTCACTAACTGGTGTTAGCGACAGCTTGGTAATAGGAAGATAATTTTATCTCCGCTTTCTTGGCTTTTAAAGCCAAAAAAGCGGAGATAAACCCCCTTGATAATATGCCCCACGATTCCTCGGGGGTTTCAGCTGACAGGGCTTGGTATTGTGTTACGTGGTAATTCTTCCAGGAAACGTCAGAGGGTCGATGCAGGGGTTCTAGAAGGGGTGATAAACCATTTAAGCCTCATGAACAAGCGCATGGTCTTTTAAAGATCTGTGAAGTACTCGGGGCGGCGGTGTGTGTGTGTCCTCTTTCAGGAGCGGGCGGGGGGGGGGGGGCACTGCCAGCAACTTGCCAGGCCAGGCAGTGTTCAACACTTGCATCACCCTTTCTCTGCCTGCTATTGCGCTCCATGCTTCGGAAAGGTAAGAAAAAGAACGTGCATTTGAGTTTGAAATGTCCGATCCTGTAGCAGTACACTTGCAAAGCCCACACATGACAATAACCCGATTCAAGGCCCCATTCACCCGATTTTTTAAAAATATATAGCACTCCAACAAAGTAGGATTATAAAACTTTATTAACTTTTAAATATAACGAACGGAACAAAAACTGTAACAAACATTTAAACATTTTTGACAAAAAAAAGCAACAATGGTCAGAAGCTGTCTTTTGTGCGAATAGTCCCAAGGCAGCACAACGTGCTGAGTTCTGGACGGCACCCAGGTGATGTCACCTGGGTGCCGCACTGGTTTTTGGGATCCTACAATGCAGCTCAGAAAAACAGCGTGGGGCGTCCCGGGTGGTGCGGGGGGAGGCCTCGTCAGTAACGGTCTGTTGTGCGAATAGTCCCAAGGCAGCAGAACGCGCTGAGATGTGGATGGCACCCAGGTGATGTCCAGTAAACTGCCGCACTGGTTTTGGTATCCTACAATGCTGCTCCGAAAATTGGCGTGGGGCGGCCCGGGGGGGGGCGTCGGGGAGGCGGCGTGAACGGGCCTCCCCAGGTGGCGGCCATCCAGCTGAGTTGCGCCCGCTCTTGCGGCTACAGCGTCTCGCTCACCATGTAGTTGAGTTGCTCCCACTCTTGCAGTGCAGCGATAGACGGCTGCCACAGGACTCTTAAAATGGCGGCCGGCTCTTCGGTTTTGGGCCTGGTCCACTAAAATGGCCCTGGGACACCTTGGAACTCGGACGCTTGCCTGCTAGGGCTTGGGCTCCATTCTCGAAAGCGTCCCCTCAGCCGTGAAGATTCTACAAAAGTCTTGGGGGCCCTCGACTCCTGCAGGCTTCCGGTGGGGAGCGGCTGCCATGATTGCTTGCGGAATGACCACGACGGAGCCACGAGATGGTGGTGCTCTCATGCTGACGCCAGCTTCAGTCTGAATCATCCAGAAACAAGGTGGGGCTTTCATCGTTTGGGAAAAAAAAATGTTCTAAACCAATGAAAAGTGTTATTTTTAGGTCATATGACCAAGCCTTCCATCTTTAGGAAACCAAAAGTAAAATGAACCAATGAAAAGTTTTATAAACAAGTCACATGACCTGTTATGCGGCATAGGGCTACAAAAAGCGTAGAAAATCCGTTGGCACGTGAGGCGGCGTCAGTAGCGGACCGGTGTGCGAATAGGCCGAAGGCAGCACAACGCGCCGAGATCCGGATGGCACCGAGTTAGTGTCCAGCAAGTTGCTGCACTGGTGTGGCTATCCTACAATGTTGCGCCGAAAGACGGCGTGTCCAGCTGAGTTCCGGTCACTCTTGCGGTACAGTGACTCGAACGCGCCGAGATCCGGATGGCACCGAGGTTGTGTCCAGCAAGTTGCCGCACTGGTGTGGCCATCCTACAATGCTGCGCCGAAAGTCGGCGTGGGGTGCCCCGTTGGCTTATGAGGTGATGATGTGTGAATAGGTCGGAACCAGCACAAGGCGCCCTGCACTGTTGAGCCTTTTTCAATGCCTGTTTTTTGTTGTTTCCCCTCCATCAAAAACAAAAAAAATATATAAAACTGTGCAAAAATACAAAAAAATCAAAAAATGTTTAGAAAAGCAGTGCTTGTAAGACTGTCTGAAGCTCTTTTGCACCTGCTGCAGCTTCACTATTGCCCTGGTGTGGCCAAAGACCGCCCATGACATAGGCGGCCGGCTCCCGAGGTCCGGCGGAACTTTTTTCCTTTTCCTTTCTGCTTCTTGTCCCACAATCCGTTTCACCTGAAGACACGACCAGGTTCCTGAATGTGTGCAGGGGGACGCTATTGATTGAATGAAAATGGCGGCTTGACACAAAGCTGACTCAAGCGTTGCTGTTGATGCTATACAGACAAAAATTGGTTTTCAGTTTGTACATTCTTCAGGATTTTTTTTTCCATCCAAGGCTGATTGAGAGTTTGTAGAAAAATGGCTTCAGATTTTCCACATATTACTCTTCAACATTCTTCCTAAATGTAACAATGTGAGACTCACTAGGAAAACGGCTGTTTATCTTTCCTTTCAAAATGCTGCCAACAATATTTTCTGAATGGAAGACACCATCTTGTAGCATAAAGGGCCGAAAGGGGTTCTGGTCTGGCCGATTGTTGGTGGAGACATTTTGACTATATCTTGGACCTGCCCGGCCTCGCCCAAAATGGCGCCGGTATAAATGGGACTCGTAACTCCTTGTTGTGTACTGGTTGAACAACCTTGATATCACGAGATATGAATGCAGTTTTGATGCTCATGGCGGGCGGGGACGAGAATTGATTGAATATTTCTACATCCCTATTGATATTAAGTTCTGATGTGTTATTTATTACTGTACTATTGAAAGTTCGAATTAACGTCACCCATGGTACTTGCACGCAAATGTATATCTAGATAACTTTTTTGTAAGTGGCCCTGTCGTATTTTAATTACAAAATGTACGTCCACCGATTCCGCAACTGTTAGACATCTTAGTTCTTGCAACCTAATGGCTCGCTCGTTACGTTCCTCTATAATGTAAATGTCTCCTCATCATATACGATTTCAGTTTGCTCCGTGGCCGGCCCACGTGGTTATAGGCCCGTATTTGTATACTGACATTTTCACAATAAAGGTTTTTAAAACAAAACATGGTAGTAGTATTTACATTGGTAAAGTTTTTACTTTTAGTCACTGTTTTCGAATCAGTAAAAGGCAAGTGAAATAAAGCAGTCCAATTACATGACGGATAAAAGGTATAATATGTAGGAACGCAGTAAAGATAAATGGTCAAGGGCAGTTGTGTTTTCCACTCCTGCAACATAAAGTGATCGATAAGAATCTGATAATCAGGCGTATCGGCGACTAAGACAGCAGGCCGAGTCTCTTTTACTCAACGGCTCCGTCATGGAACGAAGAAACGCCCTTTTTCTCGAAAAAGGAATATATTTTACTTGCAGGACAGTTGTAAATTTTCCGGGAAAGTACATTAGCCTGGAACATTATAACATATATGTTTAAAAAAAAATAATGTTCGAAACCAATAAAAAGCGTAATTTTTAGGTCATATGACCAAGCTTTTCATCATTAAAATAACAAAAGTAAAATGAACCAATGAAAAGTTTTATTAACAAGTCACATGACCTGTTATGCTTACGTTACGCGCTGCGCGCCGCGCCCCGGATCACTTCCGGGTGCGCTAACGCGGCGTGTCATATAACGCATTACGCGACAACGTAGGTCAAGAATATAGTCAAAATGTCTCCACCAACCAGCGTTCGGAACACAACCCCTTTCAGCAGTCCAAAAAGTTCTGTTAAATGACAACAGAGGGGACAGGCAACAAGAACCATCAGTCAAAGAGGGGAGGGCAAGTTCTTCTCTACCGGGTCATGTTGGGGCGCTACCGGAACTGATCGAATTGGTAGTCTACAGTGTTTCTGGATGTTTCAGACTAAAGCTGGCGTCAGCATGAGAGCACTACCATCTCGTAGCTCCGTCGTGGCCATTCCACGAGCAGACATGGCAGCCGCTCCCCACCAGAAGCCTGCGGGAGTCGGGGGCCCCCAAGACTTTTGTAGAATCTTCACGGCTGAGGGGACGCTTTCGAGAATGGGACCCAAGCCCTATCAGGGAAGCGTCCGAGTTCCAAGGTGTCCCAGGGCCATTTTAGTGGACCAGGCCCAAAACCGAAGAGCCGGTCGCCATTTTGAGAGTCCTGTGGCAGTCGCCTATCGCTGCACCGCAAGAGCGGGAGCAACTCAACTACATGGTGAGCGAGACGCTGTAGTCGCAAGAGCGGGCGGTAAACAGCTGAATGGCGGAAGAGGCACAGTGTAGCAAAAGCGGGCGGAATGGCAACTAAAACGGTAAAGGGGCGCCCCACTACAGCGTGTCTTCAGGTCAAACGGATTGTGGGACAAAGTCCAGAATAGAAGAGTCATCAAAAGGCAAAAAGTTCCTCCGGACCCCGGGAGCCGGCCTCCTATGTCGGGGGCGATCTCAGGCTACACCAGTGCTATAAGACTTGGGGAGGGGGTCGGAGCCAAGCGTCTTCTCCGAGTCCGTGCCATCACACCGCCCCTCGGGGGCCTCCGTCAAGTGGTTTAGGGAGGTACCATATAACATTGTTTTCAAATGCAGTCAGGTCCACAAACGACCCTCACTTACTTTGAGAATAGTGAAGCTGCAGTAGGTGGAAATAAGCTTCAGACAGTCTTACAAGCACTGCTTTTCTAAACATTTTTTGATTTTTTTGTATTTTTGCACAGTTTTATATATTTTTTTTGTTTTTGATGGAGGGGAAACAACAAAGCACAGGCATTGAAAAAGGCTCAAACTCAGAACTCTGAACTATGGCACCCAACATCCAGGACTTGCCATCCGGATCTTGGCGCCTTGTGCTGCTTCCGACCTATTCACACATCGGTCCACTACTGACATCATCTCATAAACCAACGTAATGTAAATAGTTATTTAATAAAATGTTTTACCCTGTTACTTTGCTGGTGTGTTGTCTATATTTTTAATATTTGCATAGGGTTTGTCGTTATTTTGGGCGGGGTGGGTGACGGAGCCGAGCTGTCTTGCAGCCCTCATGGTGTGGAGCTCAGTTCATCTCACTATTTTCGTATTTCTCATGAAGGGTTGTTCCTAATGTTTCTATTTTAGCGAGGTCAAAAAGAGATCCAATTAGTGGCCTACTGATTTTGCTCGATTACTTTTATTTTTTTTACACGATTTTTCACGATTTTTCACTATCTGCAAAGACTAAACAGAGTATTGCGACTTTGTGCTTGTTTGTAAATAGAGAATGAACCAAAGAGAACCAATTCCAAAACAATAAATGCTAGGATAACAATCAATCAAAAGGAGAGAGAAGCAGGCACGACGGATTACAACGGGGGCAAAGGCCTGCGTTAACTACCCTTCACTATCTGCAAAGAGAGAGTACTCCTAAGAGAAAAGAGGGGGAGGGGAGGGGGGGGGGCAGCGTTCAAAGCACATCAGCGTGCATAAACATGAAAATGTTTTTACCTATCACGTACTTGACATTTTACAGCTTTTGATATTTGCTATTAAAAAACCAATGAAATTCACTGAAAAAACCATAGGTTATAGGCCATATATAGTTAGGAATTTGCATTTACAAAACCTTGAAAATTCACTGAAAAAACCATTGGTTATAGACCATATATAGTTAGGGATTAGCCTTTTCAAAACCTTATTTTACTCACACAAAACCATTGAAATTTCATATATAGTTAGTTCCACTAACTATATATCGCGCACCCGCAATCCACTGCTGATGATGTCACATATTACATCATTCATGACATGGTTAGTGACATCACTGATGACATACATGACAATTTAATGATATATTTATACAACAGAAGTGCTATTGAACAAGTCAGCAACCTCTTTTGCCTTATCTTGATTACTATTTTACAATGTGCTCATTTTTAGCGATCAAGCTACTTTCGTATAATTTTATCAATTTTAATGTTTTACCCGGATGGAGTATCTTATTATTGATGAATTGTTATACATGCTTGCTATGAATTTGTATATTGTATTTTATAATATTAATCAAGGTTTTATTATATTTATTGCACTGCACTTCTTTATGCTCATTTGCACATCACTGTCTTTTTTGCACTGTCTGATTAGTCCTTTTAGTAGGAATTGTTTGCACTACGCACTTTAATCGAGTACTTGGTTGCTTGGATTTATCCAGATATTTTCACAATATACAAGATGGGCGCAAATTTATCATGTTACATTGTAACATTGATACAAACTTGGATTTATCCAGTTAGAATTGTTTAGTATTTAAATAACTTGACTTTGCAAAAGAACGCTACTATTTATAAAATTAATGTATGTGCAACACATGAACATGTAGAAATATTTTATAAATTATTTTAATAGCGACTGAAGCATGTATTGATGTCAGGTATAGAAGAAGTACTAGGCAGTATATGAGAACACAGTCTTTTTTCCATGCCTTTTTGATCTTGTGAATCTCACTGAAATGCAACTCAGGTGTGCACTTTCACTAATTGTTTATAAAGAAAAAAATGGCGCAGTTTAGCTGAATGTGATCAAGGGCTGCACAGCCCGAAACGCGTCGTCGTGAGAAGTGACAATTAAAATACTTCTTGCCTGAAACATTTGCTGCTGAGGCCTGAGTTTCCTTCTTCGCCTGGCGTTTGCTTGGAAGTGGTGGGAATCGTCTCGTATTTCTACACGTAGGTCGGTTGCCTACGTTACCAGAGCCTCCTCTCTGCAAGTCGGATAACCGCCCACAACCGGAAATCTAGTGGTCCGTGGTGGAAGCTTTTGGCGGTCTTCCCCCTACCTTCGCCAGGAAAATCTGTGTATCCGGTGTCTCTGTGTGCTCTACGTGGGTCGGCTGATCTAGTGTGGAGCATTATGCGGAGCCGGGAAAGCTAGATACGGCGATTAAGGTAGGAAGAGAGCTGCAGCAATTTCAAGCAAGTAACGAGCAGGCGGCGGCCGCTCTGTATCTTTAAGTGAATATCTTCACTGTCTCACTATGTCAGCGGAAGCTGAGGCAGAACGGGTTCGAGCACGGGAGCTCGCAGCTGACGAGCTCTTTGGTAATTTACCAAGCATATCAAGCACTGCTAAATCGGCTTCAAACATCATTGCCGATGAAAATGGGGATGCGAAAACGCTACTTAAGCAGCTCGAAAAGAAATCCAAACTGGAAGTGACTAAGTGGTGGGAGAATAAATCTTTGTCAAAGTATACTGAAGTAGGTCGCGTGCCTCGCGGCCTCAGGATTTTACTGGCTCCGAGCTTTGACAAGCCCAATCCAAACATGCTCCGTGAATGGGGCGAATGTAATTTAGACGCTTCCATGAATCTAGTCAAGCTTCTAACTAAATATGCAAAAATTGACCGTGATGAAATACTCAAAGAAATAGAAGCTTTAAATGCTGAATTAGACAAATTGCCCATTACTGAATACATTACCAATACAAAAGCTGCCATGAAAGAGCGTTTAAAAAAACATGAGGACAGAATTAAAATACGGAAGGCTCATAAATTCGCCAGGGATCTGGCTGACTATCAAAATGGACAAATATTTACCTTCAGTAGAAAATACGATGTGGCCAAAAGTAAACAATATAGTGAAAAGCTGGCTGGCAATTCGACAAACACTGGCCCTAATAGTAACTTGGTGGAATCCTCCTCCAATGCAGACACCATCTCAACCTTGAGTTCATCGTGTGAAAGCATTGAACAAATGGGCAGCAGTAAAATCCATTTAAACATGAGCGAAGAATTGGATTTTTTAGTGGAGGAGAGACTGAGGACATTGCGTCCGAGACAGAAAAAACAATCAGACGCAAATGTAGAAACAAAAGAAGACGGGCTCAGCGCAAACGCTGGAAAGCAACTCACAAAAAAGAAAAAGAAAACCTACTGGAAAAAGAAGGGACAATAAATGATAACACCGTGATTAATCTCAGTGATGTTGAACTCTCCACAGCAGAAGAACAATTGCTTGCACTGGGATTGAATTATTGTCCAGGGGAAAATTTCAATTATGCCAAAACTCGTATAGATGTTTACTGTTTCATACGTAACCTAAAATTAAAAAAGTTTTTTGCCTCTAAATCAGACAAAGGACATTCTGTTATTACTGAAACTAACACACCAGAAGTAGGTAATATACCATCTTTGTTAGTTTCTGATGCTCCTGCATTATTGATGTTTAATGAATGGGACAATGAGGCGCCTAATGTGGGCACTTTAGATGATGTAGATCAATCCACACAAGACAGGTTACGCAGAATAGACTGTATACAGAAAGGTGCAGGTCTGAGTCCATTCAAACCTAACTCTGTATTTGTACCTCTGATGCCGAAAGACAGCATTGATACATATCATGACATGGTGGTGTCTGATATTAAAAAGCTAAATCATGCTGTTAGAAAAAACAAATGGCAACGTAGTGTTTTCTTTAAAAATGTGGCATATACTAAATTGATGAAAAAACTCAGCAATAATTGTAATGTTGTTGTTAAAAAATCTGATAAGGGCGGCAATGTCGTTTTGTGGCCAAAAGCAGATTACATTGCCGAGGCACAAAGACAATTGGCCGACACTGTGTGTTACACCAAAGCCAGTTCAAAAGAGTACGACAAAGCAAAAGACACCATATATAAATTGTTGTGTCAATGGAAAAAAGAGGGTCTCATCTCCAATGAGGAGTTTAAGTTTTTACATAATGAATTTCCTAAACTCCCCATTTTGTATCTTATTCCAAAGATACATAAAGATAGAGTGCCTGTCCCTGGTAGGCCTATTATATCGGCCATAGGAAGTATGGGAGAACATCTCGGTCAATACATTGACCATTTTTTACAAGAAATAGTTGTTACCCTTCCCAGCTACATAAAAGACACGGGACATTTTCTCACTAAAATAGACCACATAACATGGTCTGAAGGCTTTATGTTAATTACACTCGACATAGAGTCGCTATACACCAGCATCGACCATGGTCAGGGTCTTGAGGCCATCAAGTATTATTTGTCTAAGCGTCCCATTGAATACTATGCACATAGCAAAGTTATTCTTACACTAATTGAGTGGTGCTTACACAATAATTTCTTTCTTTTCAATGACTCTTTGTACAAGCAATTGAGAGGAGTCGCCATGGGGGCCTGTTTCTCTCCCAGCTACGCATGTTTACATGTAGGCTGGTAGGAGGAACAGGTCCTTAGGCGTCTTCACAACGACTTATTTGTTAGACATGTTATTGAATATTATCGTTATATTGATGATGTGTTCCTGATATGGCAGGGAACCCAAGAAGAGGCGTTATCATTCATTGCCACCATCAATAACAACAATATGAATTTAATTTTCACTTCTATGATCAGTTCAGTGCAGATTGATTTCCTTGATGTTAGGCTCCAAGTGAAAAATGGTATACTAAATACTACACTATTTCGGAAGCCCACAGCTGGGAACATTACGTTACATGCTGCCAGTTCCCACCCTCGACATTTGATAGCCAGTATACCATATGGGGAGATCTTAAGATTAAAACGCATTTGTAGTGATCATGAAGATTTTTTAGCATGTCAAGACAATATGTGTGCTCGTCTTAAAAATCGCGGATACAGCAACAAAGTGATTGCCAATGCCATTAAAAGAGCTAGTGAACGTCCAAGGAATTCTTTGTTCCCTCAGCTTCAATGTGAGAAAGCACCAGCCAATCAGGTTTCTGATAACCCTAGATTCATTACCACCTTTTCTAGGCAAGAAAGGAAAATCAGAAGTATTATAACTAAACATTGGCCAATTATTTTGACCGATGTTATACTACAAGAAAGATTGCCCAACACACCTTCTATTACCTTTAGGAAGGGTAAATCTATGGGTACTGAACTTGACATTAATTCTCCAGAAACTAAAAAACCAACATTGTGGCTACACACTAGCGATGGCTTCAGACGGTGCACTTCCTGTCGTGCTTGCAAATTTGGTTGTAACAAAACTACCTATCAAATACCCTTTCAGACATCCCCAGTTCCAATAAAAGGCAGCTACAACTGCAAAACTGAATGTGCTGTTTACGTTTTGACGTGCACTTGCGGGCTTAACTACATTGGTAGTACCAAGCAGCCAGTGCACGTCAGAATATTGCAGCACATAAGGGCAATATTGCATAATGACCCTGCCTATCCTGTAGCCAGGCACTTTGCTCAATGTCATAATAAGGACATTAACTGTCTGTCATACTATGTTGTCAGCGCCATTCCTAAATCTAAGAGGGGTGGCAATAGAGAGCGTCAACTGCGACAACTTGAAACAAAATTTATATTAGAGTTTGACAGCAAGTGGCCTCAGGGTTTGAATAACACAGAGGATATGCACACTTATCTTTAGGGTCATAATATCACTCATATTTGCCTGTCTCAAAGAATTTAAAACAGTTGTTCTACCATTTCAAACCAATTTAATGATATATTTATACAACAGCAATGCTATTGAACAAGTCAGCAACCTCTTTTGCCTTATCTTGATTACTATTTTACAATGTGCTCATTTTTAGCGATCAAGCTACTTTCGTATAATTTTATCAATTTTAATGTTTTACCCGGATGGAGTATCTTATTATTGATGAATTGTTATACATGCTTGCTATGAATTTGTATATTGTATTTTATAATATTAATCAAGGTTTTATTATATTTATTGCACTGCACTTCTTTATGCTCATTTGCACATCACTGTCTTTTTTGCACTGTCTGATTAGTCCTTTTAATAGGAATTGTTTGCACTACGCACTTTAATCGAGTACTTGGTTGCTTGGATTTATCCGGATATTTTCACAATATACAAGATGGGCGCAAATTTATCATGTTACATTGTAACATTGATACAAACTTGGATTTATCCAGATAGAATTGTTTAGTATTTAAATAACTTGACTTTGCAAAAGAACGCTACTATTTATAAAATTAATGTATGTGCAACACATGAACATGTAGAAATATTTTATCAATTATTTTAATAGCGACTGAAGCATGTATTGATGTCAGGTATAGAAGAAGTACTAGGCAGTATATGAGAACACAGTCTTTTTTCCATGCCTTTTTGATCTTGTGAATCTCACTGAAATGCAACTCAGGTGTGCACTTTCACTAATTGTTTATAAAGAAAAAAATGGCGCAGTTTAGCTGAATGTGATCAAGGGCTGCACAGCCCGAAACGCGTCGTCGTGAGAAGTGACAATTAAAATACTTCTTGCCTGAAACATTTGCTGCTGAGGCCTGAGTTTCCTTCTTCGCCTGGCGTTTGCTTGGAAGTGGTGGGAATCGTCTCGTATATATATATATATATATATATATATATATATATATATATATATATATATATATATATATATATATATATAATATATATATATAGCCAGTAGGTATATATAGTTAGGATTATTTCTCTATGGAACTTTTGAAAATTCTATGTCTAATAACGTTGGCGTTTGTGGACGGAATCGGCTGAAATTTTCAGGAAAATGGCACATTTTGTTTCTGAGCAGCCCCTGAAAATTTGGGGGGGGTTCGTCAAGGGGGGGCCGAGAGAAAAGGGGGGTCCCAAAACGCGTTTTTCCCATGTTAATTTCCATAGGGCGTTTGGCCTCACTTTTAGCTCGAACGGCTGAATGGATTTGCACGAAACTTGGCAAAATTGTAGGGACTGTTAGCCCGATGTCTCAATATATGTGCTCCAGTGGATTTTGAGAAATTAACGTTTTAAAAAATTTATATATCTGTGACAGCGTCCCAGATAGCGCTCCAGATCGTGTACTTTTCGCGTCACGGAGCTTTGCGAAGCGATGCTGATTGGCTCTCCGGTGTCTGTCAACATTCTAAACAGTCCGGTGCGGCCGCCATCTTGTCTCTCGGTAGGATCGAGAGACAAGAAGAGGTGAAAAACGAAGGGGGAATTTAATGAAAGGGGGCAAGGTAGACCCCTCTTGACCCCCTAGGAATGATGTTGGGGTTATTAAAGGGTCCCGTGGGGAAAATAAAAAAAATTTGATTTTTCACAGTAGAAGCGATTCTCGGTTCGCGAACCGGGTTGCAAACTAACGGCTGAATGAATTTGCAAAAAACTTGGCAAAATTATAGGGACTGTTAGCCCGATGTGCCTTTCCTGGGTCTCAATATATGTGCTCCAGTGGATTTTGAGAAATTAACGTTTAAAAAACAGATATATCTGTGACAGCGTCCCAGATAGCGCTCCAGATTGCGTACTTTTCGCGTAACGGAGCTTTGCGTAGCGAAGCTGATTGGCTCTCCGGTGTCTGTCAACATTCTAAACAGTCCGGTGCGGCCGCCATCTTGTCTGTCGGTAGGATCGAGAGACAAGAGGAGGAGAAAAACGAAGGGGGAATTTAATGAAAGGGGGCTAGGTAGACCCCTCTTGACCCCCTAGGAATGATGTTGGGGTTATTAAAGGGTACCGTGGGGCAAATAATAAAAATTTGATTTTTCGCGGTAGAAGCGCTTCTCAGTTCGCGAACCGGGTCGCCAACTGGTAGCGAAACGTGAATTCGCCATTTTGTGTTTCGATTTCATTAAATTACTAGGTATAAGGGGGTATGGGAGACGTATCCTGACCCCTTTTGTTTTCTGAGGGTGGCTGAGGAGGCTCATATATGTTGATACATGTCTTCCAGCGGCTGTGCGTGAGCGTTTTTTTTTTTGCTGCGTGACGTCTGTTAACGTTCGATTTGATGGAAATCAGGAACTGTTGACCGCCATTTTGTCACTGCGAGTAAATATTTTGTTAAAAATAATTGTTATAAATTAATCCTTATTGATAAACATTGTCTGCGCCATCTTGTCTTTTTTGCAATGCCACACTTTTGTTGAGCACGTCAGCCATTTTAGATGCCTTGACCAGACCCACTCTCTGCACGCCGCCGATCCTCAGCATGGCTCCCCACCCTCGCAAGCATCTCCCCCACGCACTGGTCACCCCCGCTCTCTCTCTCATGCATGGGCCAGAAACCTCCTCCCATGTGCGCTGCTCTTCCCTGAGAATCACACCCTGTGCCCGCCCGACACCACCCTTTCACCCTATTCACTACCGCACCCTCTGACACTCCTCTTCCTCTGTGTCCGATTGTCCAGGCTGGTCCCAGGCTATCACCTAGCCCTGCAGATGTAGTTTATGGCCCCAGCTGTAGAGAATCACCCCTCTTCAAAGGAGTTACAGTAGATCAAGGCCCCCACCCGATGAGATCCGTCACACCACACGCGTTCCTACTATCTGATAACCATCCTGTATTGTGCTTGGGGAGGGGATTCTCACTGTGAGGGTGTGTGGGACCGAGCCTGAAGCGGAAGATTCCAGGGATGCCTCTTTGTACATCAAAGTTTTTACAATTATGTGTCACATTAAAAATATATAGCACTCCAACAAAGTAGGATTATAACACTTTAATAACTTATAAATATATAGAACGCAACAAAAACAGTAAATACATTTAAACATTTTTTTGAAAAAAGAAGCAACAATGGTCAGTAGCTGTGTTTTGTGCGAATAGTCCCAAGGCAGCACAACGTGCTGAGTTCTGGACGGCACCCAGGTGATGTTACCTGGGTGCCGCACTGGTTTTTGGTATCCTACAATGCAGCTCCGAAAAACGGTCTGTTGTGCGAATAGTCCCAAGGCAGCAGAACGCGCTGAGATGTGGATGGCACCCAGGTGATGTCCAGTAAGTTGTCGCACTGGTTTTGGCATCCTACAATGCTGCTCCGAAAAATGGCGTGGGGCGCCCCGGGGGGGGGGGGGGGGCGTGAACGAGTCTCCCCAGGTGGAGGCTCGTCTGCTGTACTGGGGCGCCCCTTTACCGTTTCAGTTGCCATTCCGCCCGCTTTTGCTACACTGTGCCTCATCCTCCATTCAGCTGTTTATCGCCCGCTCTTGCGGCTACAGCGTCTCGCTCACCATGTAGTTGAGTTGCGCCCACTCTTGCGGTGCAGCGATAGGCGGCTGCCACAGGACTCTTAAAATAGCGGACGGCTCTTCGGATTTGGGCCTGGTCCACTAAAATGGCCCTGGGACACCTTGGAACTCGGACGTCCCCTGAGCCTTGAAGATTTTACAAAAGTCTTGGGGGCTCCCGACTCCTGCAGGCTTCCGGTGGGGAGCGGCTGCCATGATTGCTCGTGGAATGACCACGACGGAGCCACAAGATGGTGGTGCTCTCAGGCTGATGCCAGCTTCAGTCTGAAACATCTAGAAACAAGGTGGGGTTTTCATCGTTTGGGAAAAAAAAAATGTTTAATCCAATGAAAAGTGTTATTTTTAGGTCATATGATCAAGCCTTCCATCATTAGGAAACCAAAAGTAAAATGAACCAATGAAAAGTTTTATAAAGAAGTCACATGACCTGTTATGCTTACGTTACGCGCTGCTATAAAAAGCGTAGAAAATCCGTTGGCAGTGAGGCGGCGTCAGTAGCGGACCGATGTGCGAATAGGCCGAAGGCAGCACAACGCGCCGAGATCCGGATGGCACCGAGGTGGTGTCCAGCAAGTTGCACTGGTGTGGCCAACCTGCAATACTGCGCCGAAAGTCGGCGTGGGGTGCCTGGGGGGGGGGAGGTGGCGCAAACTGGCCTCTCTCGCCTCCCCAGGTGGAGGCACCTGATGTGCAGTGCGGCGCCCCTTACCGTTTCACTCGCCGTCCAGCAGAGTTGCGCCCGCACTTGCTGCTACAGTAGGCCGAAGGCAGCACAACGCGCCAAGATCCGGATGGCAACGAGGTGGTGTCCAGCAAGTTGCCGCACTGGTGTGGCCATCCTACAATGCTGCGCCGAAAGTCGGCGTGGGGCGCCCCGTTGGCCTGTGAGGTCGCGTCAGTCAGTGGGGGCTGTTTGAGAAAGCAATGTGATGCTGTGCGTCGCCCCCAAGATGGAGGCTCCTTGGCTGCAGTGGGGCGCCCTTTGGTGTTTCACTCGCTATCCAGCTGAGTTGCGTCCGCACTTGCGGCTACAGTAGGCCGAAGGAAGCACAACGCGCCGAGATCTTGATGGCACCGAGGTGGTGTCTAGCAAGTTGCCGCACTGGTGTGGCCATCCTACAATGCTGCGCCGAAAGTCGGCGTGGGGTGTCCCGTTGGCCTATGAGGTGGTGTCAGTAGCGGACCGATGTGTGAATAGGTCGGAACCAGCACAAGGCGCCAAGATCCGGATGGCACGGAGGTGGTGTCATAGTTGAGAGTTCTGAGCAGCGCTTGTAACACTGTCTGAAGCTTATTTGCACCTGCTGCAGCTTCACTATTGCCCTGGTGTGGCCAAAGATCATCCATGACATAGGCGGCCGGCTCCCATGGTCCGGCGGAACTTTTTTCCTTTTCCTTTCTGCATCTTGTCCCACAATCCGTTTGACCTTTAGACACGACCAGGTCCCTGAATGTGTGCAGGGGGACGCTATTGATTGAATCAAAATGGCGGCTTCACACAAAGCTGACTCAAGCATTGCTGGTGATGCTATACAGACAAAAAATGGTTTTCAGTTTGTACATTCTTCAGGATTTTTCCATCCAAGTCTGCTTGAGAGTTTGTAGAACAATGGCTTTAGATCTTGCCCTCCCCTCTTTTGACTGTTGGTTCTTGTTGCCTATCTCTTCTGTTGTCATTTAACTGAACCTTTTTTGACTGCCGAAAGGGGTTCTGGTCCGACCGCTGGTTGGTGGAGACATTTTGACTATATCCTGAACCTGCCCGGCCTCGCCCAAAATGGCGCCGGTATAAATGGGACTCGTAACTCCTTGTTGTGTACTGGTTGCACAACCTTGATATCACGAGATACGTATGCAGTTTTGAAGCACATGGCGGGCGGGAACGAGAATTGATTGAATATTTCGACATCCCTATTGATATTAAGTTCTGATGTGTTATTGATTACTGTACTATTGAAAGTTCGAATTAACGTCACCCATGGTACTTGCCCGCAAATGTATATCTAGAAAATTTTATTGTAAGTGGCCCTGTCGTATTTTAATTACAAAATGTACGTCCACCGATTCCGCAACTGTTAGACACCTTAGTTCTTGCAACCTAATGGCCCGCTCGTTGCGTTCCTCTACAGTGTAAATGTCTCCTCATCATATACGATTCCAGTTTGCTCCGTGGCCGGCCCACGTGGTTATAGGCCCGTATTTGTATACTGACATTTTCACAATAAAGGTTTTTAAAACAAAACATGGTTGTAGTATTTACATTGGTAAAGTTTTTAATTTTAGTCACTGTTTTCGAATCAGTAAAAGGCAAGTGAAATAAAGCAGTCCAATTATATGACGGATAAAAGGTATAATACGCAGGAACGCAGTAAAGATAAATGGTCAAGGGCTGTTGTGTTTTTTACTCCTGCAACATAAAGTGATCGATAAGAATCTGATATTCAGGCGTATCGGCGACTAAGACAGCAGGCCGAGCATCTTTTGCTCAACGGCTCCGTCATGGGACGAAGAAACGCCCTTTTTCTAGAAAAAGGAATATATTTTACTTGCAGGACAGTTGTAAATTTTCCGGGAAAATACATTAGCCTGGAACATTATAACATATATGTTTAAGAAAAAATAATGTTCTAAAGCAATAAAAAGCGTAATTTTTAGGTCATATGACCAAGCCTTTCATCATTAGAATAACAAAAGTAAAATGAACCAATAAAAAGTTTTATTAACAAGTCACATGACCTGTTATGCTTACGTTACGCGCTGCGCGCCGCGCCCCGGATCCCTTTCGGGAAGCTGCGCTTCGCGCACTGGAGTACTTCCGGGTGCGCTAACGCGGCGTGTCATATAACGCATTACGCGACAACGTAGGTCCAGAATATAGTCAAAATGTCTCCACCAACCAGCGGTCGGAACACAACCCCTTTCAGCAGTCTAAAAAGTTCTGTTAAATGACAAGAGAAGGGACAGGCAACAAGAACCATCAGTCAAAGAGGGGAGGGCAAGTTCTTCCCTACCGGGTCACGTTGGGGCGCTACCGGAACTGATCAAATTGGTAGTCTACAGTGTTTCTGGATGTTTCAGACTGAAGCTGGCGTTAGCATGAGAGCACCACCATCTCGTATCTCAGTCGTGGCCATTCCACGAGCAATCATGGCAGCCGCTCCCCACCAGAAGCCTGCGGGAGTCGGGGGCCCCCGAGATTTTTGTAGAATCTTCAAGGCTCAGTGGACGCTTTCGAGAATGGGGCCCAAGCCCTAGCAGACAAGCGTCCGAGTTCCAAGGTGTCCCATGGCCATTTTAGTGGACCACGCCCAAATCTGAAGAGGCGGCCGCCATTTTGAGAGTCCTGTGGCAGCCGCCTATAGCTGCATCGCAAGAGCGGGAGCAACTCAACTACATGGTGAGCGAGACGCTGTAGTCGCAAGAGCGGACGGTAAACAGCTGAATGGCGGAAGAGGCACAGTGTAGCAAAAGCGGGCGGAATGGCAACTGAAACGGTAAAGGGGCGCCCCACTACAGCGTGTCTTCAGGTCAAACGGATTGTGGGATAAGGTCCAGAATGGAAGAGTCATCAAAAGGCAAAAAGTTCCGCCGGACCCCGGGAGCCGGCGGCCTATGTCGGGGGCGATCTTAGGCCACGCCAGGGCAACACGACTTGGGGAGGGGGCAGAAGTCAAGCGCACCCTCCCAGTCCGCGCCACCACACCGTATGTTGAAAATCTGAAGCCATCGTTCTACAAACTCTCAACCAGCCTTGGATGAAAAATCTTGAAGAATGTACAAACTGAAAACCAGTTTTTGTTTGCATAGCATGAGCAGCAACGCTTGCTATCAGAGTGCATGAGTTTCATGCTCGATCGATTGAGCTAGCCGGATCAGGCAACAAAAAGTATAAAATAAATATGTAAATAGTTATTTAATAAAATGTTTTACTCTGTTACTTTGCTGGTGTGTTGTATATATTTATAATATTTGCATAGAGTTTATCGTTATTTTGGGCGGGGTGGGTGGCGGAGCCGAGCTGTCTTGCAGCCATCATGGTGTGGAGCTCAGTTCATCTCACTAGTTTCGTATTTCTCATGAAGGGTTGTTCCTAATGTTTCTATTTTAGCGAGGTCAAAAAGAGATCCCATTAGTGGCCTACTGATTTTGCTCGATTATTTTTTTTTTTTACACAATTTTTCACTATCTGCAAAGACTAAACAGAGTATTGCGGCTTTGTGCTTGTTAGTAAATAGAGAATGAACCAAAGAGAATAAATTCTAAAATAGTAAATGCTTGGATAACAATCAATCAAATGGAGAGACAAGCAGGCACGACGGATTACAACGGGGGCAAAGGCCTGCGTTAACTACCCTTCACTATCTGCAAAGAGAGAGTACTTCTAAGAGAAAAGAGGGGGGGGCAGCGTTCAAAGCACATCATCGTGCATAAACACGAAAATGTTTTTACCTATCACGTACTTGACATTTGACAGCTTTTGATATTTGCTATTAAAAAACCATTGAAATTCAATGAAATAAACATAGGTTTTGGCCCATATATAGTTAGGGATTAGCATTTACAAAACCTTGAAAATTCACTGAAAAAACCATAGGTTATAGACCATATATAGTTAGGGATTAGCATTTACAAAACCTTATTTTACTCGCATAAAACCATTGAAATTCGCATATATAGTTAGTTGCGCTAACTATATATCGCGCACCCGCAATCCACTGCTGATGATGTCACATATTACATCATTCATGACATGGTCAGTGACATCACTGATGACATCACTGATGACATCTCAAATGACATCACTGATGACATCACTGATGACATTATCCAGTGACTGTATGTTTCTGTAAAGTTAAAATATGTATTACATATTGAAGAATGAGTGGATGTATAAGTGTCTGGATGAAGGATTTAGTAGGTGCATGACTGACTGTATAAGTGAGTGATTAAATGTGTCTCACTGAGTACATGGGTTAGTGACTAAACTGTCTTAATTTGTGCATCATTATGTCTGTTGTTCTGTAAACTGCTGCATGTGTTGATCAGTAGCTATATGAGTAACTATATGGGTTATTGATTGGTTGCCCAAGTATTTGTATGGGAGACTGAGTGTGTGTGGGGGTGGCTGGGAGGTGTATGACTCTGTGCATAGATGTGTGAGCAGTTGATTCACTAGATGTATGGGTTCAAAAGTGCATGTGGAAACAGCTGCATGGGCGGTTGACTGTGTGCATGAGTGTATTGGTGAGTGAATGGATATCTCAGTGCTACATGTCAAAGTAAGTACATATGTAAAACACAGTACATGTGAGAGTTGACATATATAAATAACTGTGCATAAGAGCCAGTGACTGTGTGAGTGGCTGTATGGATCATTGTGAACTTGTATCAGGGATTGTATAAGGGAGTAAATATGTATTAGTATATGTTTGAATAAGTAAGATGTGTATAACTGTATAGTTGAGGAAATGGAGGTGTGATTGATTCTTTGCATGACTGACTAGGTGTGTGAGTAACTCCATGGATGAGTGACAGTCTGTGAGTGTCTGTTTACACTGAGTGTATCTAAGGTTATATCAGAGTCTGAAGAGGTTCATCGTATAATCACATGAATGATGTCATCAGTGATGTGATCAGTAATGTCAAATGAGATGTCATCAGTGATGTCATCAGTGATGTCCTTTAAGATGTCATCATTGATGTCATCAGTGATGTCATTTGAGATGTCATCAGTGATGTCATCAGTGATGTCATTTGAGATGTCATCAGTGATGTCACTGACCATGTCATGAATGATGTAATATGTGACATCATCAGCAGTGGATTGCGGGTGCGCGATATATAGTTAGCGCAACTAACTATATATGCGAATTTCAATGGTTTTATGCGAGTAAAATAAGGTTTTGTAAATGCTAATCCCTAACTATATATGGTCTATAACCTATGGTTTTTTCAGTGAATATATATATATATATATATATATATATA
>NW_028253139.1:0-55552 GCF_964263255.1 Lissotriton vulgaris
ACCTAACACCTTTAGGATATCATCAAGGGAGGCCATTCTAAATCGAACAAGCCCGGCAGAATTAACTCCGTGGGCTCAGTATTCAGTCAGGGCGTCGATTCCTCAGAGCTTGTTCGATGACAGAAGGGTCCACCTCCAGGCAGCTCCAACTCTGGAATGTCGTGTTGACACAGAGTATTAGAGTGGCCAGGTGGGGGAAAGGAAGGTGGGAGGGATCAGCAGGAAAGGAGATCTGAAAGAGATATTCAAAATTTGTTAAACTCAATGACTACCCTTCTAGATTTGCTAGTTTAATTGACATGTAGAATAATATTCACCTGTCAATCCCTACTGTTAATTCGACAGCTGGTAAATGTGGATTACTACAAAACAGAAAGGCAAAAGAATTAAACCTTGCCCAATAGTCACATGTCATTGTGTAGTTTAAATAACCTTTAAAATAACCTTTAAAACCATCCGTGAGTTATTTACGTACCATTGCTGTTCTTTCCCACAATAATAAAAATGGTTTCTTATTAAGCATGGGCGAATTTTGCGAATCTCGCGGATTTGCGAACTCGCAATCCGCAAAATCCGCGAATTCTTGCGAATTTGCGGATTATTTTTTTTTTTTGTGTTCGCAAGGATTTCTGCCAGTTCGCGAGGGTTTCGTACCAGTTCGCAATTGCGAACTTACATTTCGTCGCGCAACGGTCGCGAATTATGTTGTTTCTACGTCTGGTTCATCATCACAGGTTCCCAGCACCCTCTGTTTCACCACTGCAACCCTCTGTTACATCAATGCCACCCTCTGGTTCATCATTACTGTAGATTATGGGGGGGAAAAGCAAGCACACCAGCCCTGCTTCAACTGAGATGAATTAATTTGGGGTTAGTTTATTAATGTGTCACTGTTTTAAAATTCCAGTCTGGCACCTGCTTCCTTATCTGTAATTTTGCTTTCTGTTGCAGTGCATTTTTTTTCCCCAGGACCTTCTTTGTGGCCTACTTGTAGCTATTGTATGAGCCTGCTGTGAGGGTCAGAGCAGGGTCATACAATTGTTGCAACTAGCAACTGAATTCTGGAGGGGCCCCAGTCAGGAAGCACTACCGGGAATTGTTACTAATGATGAGTTTGAACTCTTGCCCCTGCCGAGTGCTTTCAGTTTTGAAAAACTCGTTTTTCTGCAATTTCGCGGGGTTCGCGGGGTGCGAACACGCGCGAGATCGGATTCGGAAGCCGCAAATTCGTGCGAATATGCAATTTGTTTTTTTTGCGGCGTGTTAGTTGGCAAGGTTTTGTGCGTTTTTGCGAGCCGCTCGTAGCGCAAGACGCGAAGTTACCCTCGCGGTCGTTCAAGGGCGCAGCCATCTTGTTTGCCTGACGTATTTCCGTTTCCGGGCGCGAAGTGTAATCTCGCAAAGTCCGCGGCTTGCCAGTACAGTCTCGCGCGTGTTCGCAAAGAAAATCTCGCGCGAACTTACCCGCGCGGTCGTGAACGGGCGCGGCCATCTTGTTTCTCATTCATTGCTATGGTTCTGGGCATGGTCTTTGTATCCTCTGTCAATCTCTGCCATCCTTTGCTTGTTTGAAGTTTTTTTTTATCTATTTTACTTATTATCTATCCCTCTATTTTTCTAGCCCTATATTTTTGTGTTTAAAATTAACCAAAAGTAGCAGTAAACTACTTTTGTAAACTCTTTTCTTTTCTTCTCTTCCCTATTCTATTTTCTTTATTCCTTTCCGCCCAGACCATGGTGAAGGGAGCCGGGAAGCATCCCGAGAAGGGGAAGGGTCCCGCACCCCGTGTCCGGCTCCCGTGCGGGCGTTTGAGGGGGGAGCTAGTGATGCCACGGGAGATCTTTACCCCGGAGGAGGTGGCCCAACTCATTTTTTATGTTCAGCGCCGCCTCCCCAGGACCATCATGGGAGGCGGCAAGA
This sequence comes from Lissotriton vulgaris, assembly GCF_964263255.1. Classification (NCBI taxonomy): domain Eukaryota; kingdom Metazoa; phylum Chordata; class Amphibia; order Caudata; family Salamandridae; genus Lissotriton; species Lissotriton vulgaris. The sequence goes on from NW_028253139.1 coordinate 1,922, forward strand.
TCAGTGCCGGGTACGGGGCCCGGGAGCGCCGGAAGCGGTGGGAGAAGGTGTGCCAGGCCATTTACCACCACTCTCGGGTCTGGCGCACCTACAACCAGGCCACCCACCGCTGGACGGATGTCCTGACCCGTGAGCGAGATCTGCTCGACCTCCTTGGACTTGAGATCCCCGGGCTTGGTGAGTAGTAGTAGCTATGTCTTTACTACTATGTTTTCTCCTGCTGTGTTATTATATTGCAAATTTTTGTTTTTTACCAAGAGCAATAATGCTGCTCATTACATTGTAGGTAAATTTTATTTCAAAATCTTCTGTGCATTTCAGGTACACTGCTCTCCTTCTTCTCAGTAGTGTTGCTACTATGCTTATTTGTTTTAGATTTTGTGTTCATTTCATTGGCCTGTGAAATTATGTATGAGTGTAGTTGAAAGAACTGCGTAATGCTACACACTAAGGTTCAGATTTTTAATTACCGGCGCATCCCTGCAAAGTTGCAGGGATGCGCCAGTAATTGTGCGTCACGCCACCATCACCCATGGTGCGCCGTATTTACAATGCGGCGCGCCATGGGCCCAAAACGTCACCAAAGCGTTACGCATCTGTGCCGTAAAGGCGGCGCATTGCTGGAGTTGCGTCGCAACGATGGTGCAGCTCCATCAATTCTCTGGGGTGCCCTATCTCCCCAATGCTGCGTCAAGCCGTACGTCTGCTTCAAGCAGGCGCAGGGTTTGAGTCACGCATCATTGTCCTCAAAGTGACTGATTGAAATCTTGTAGATTTCCCTCAGCCACTTTTAGGATGCGTTCCTGCGCAGGAACGCCCTCCCTTGCGCCGGAACACCCCTATTGGCGCAGGGCTTTACAACGTGATGCATCTCCCAGATGCGTCACGTTGTTAATATACGCCGCACCATTGCGCCTCTTTTGTGCTGTCGCTGCGTCACAAAAGTCACGCAACAATGGAGCAAAAGAGCCGCAAGGGCCTTCTAAATCAGCCCCTACAGACTCAAGTCCAGTCCTTCCTTTGTACACATGGCGATAAGAAGAAATAGTGGTGGTGGATTAATAGTTTGAGTATTTTAATGACTGGTGAATGTAGTAGGAAACTTTAGTGTTGTCGCTGATCTTCAATCACGATGGACTTTGGCTGTCACTTTGCGTGCTGCGGACTGCTGCCTGCCAATCCTAGGCAAACCTTTTTAGTACTTTGTTTAGTGAGTTACATAGGGTAGTTTCCAATTCGACGGTCCGCAAATCAAGCAATACTAAAGTAATGACGTAGTCGACCACATGAGATTGGTCAATAATATATCCCGTGGAGTCGTTCCCTATTTGCTATTTCGCAAAAATATTTTGTTACTTTGTTAGTTCTTTTTTAAATGTTTGATTTGGTTGAGAAATATCATCCATGTTTTCTGTTTTTCTTTCTTTCATGTTGTACATCAGCTTCCCCCAGGGGCAAGAGGAGGACACAGGAGGAGGAGGGTGCTGTTGTCGATGCAGGCCAGGACCGGGCAGTCGAGGGCTCCTTTGCTGGCCCCAGTAAGTTTTAATTTTAATATAGAGTACTTATTTTTTCCTAGCGTTCCTCATTCGATTTTTTCTAAATCGTCTTTGATCTTCTTGTAGACAGGATCTAAATTCTTATCCTGCCTCGACTATGACTCCGTGTGGTATTACTAGATTATTCTTATTAGTCTGTCTGTGTAGCTAACTAAGATTGCACATTTGGCATTTCCATTGGACTCCCATTCTAGTCAGCAATAGCTCTATGCACTGAGTGTAGTCCTCTGGGATTGTCCATAATGTCTTTTCAAGTATTCTAAATGTTTATGCTTTGACCATTGCCAACAATAAAAAGGTGAATGACCACCACCAAGAAATAATAAGATACTACTTTACTTTTGGTTTGGATAGGAGGACAATCCATTCTACTACTGTTGCAGGGACAAATCTGCACAAACAGAACTATGGACACTAAATAATGCATCGCTTAGCTTATCAATTATAATAGGTGCTGTAACTGTTAGACTTTCCACATACCTCAGTGATAACAGACTTTGTAGTTGAACCCCCAATCTCCTTACTGACTAGATAGTGTGGCAGAGTCATTTAGCTCCCAAAGTCACCGATGGCAGAGGCACGGACTCATGCTTGCAAAAATTCGAAAACCTTTAGCTCATCCACTCTAGTCTGGAGGACCAAAAACCACAGAGTCTATTTAAGTTTAAAAGCTTTATTTAAAGTAAACACATTTATTAAATTCAAGTTTGTCATAAAAGTGAACGTGTAACTGAAAATGGAAAAGTGCTTAGTGCTGACGATTAATTGGACACATTTCTTGTGGTCGAGCCGAGCTCTCACCTGGTTTGAACTTGATCCTGCTCGTGTTCTTAGAAGTCAAGGTTCTGTCTGTTAGGAGAAAAAGTGGTGCGTGTTAAAAAGTAAAAAGCAAACATTCATCAGTTGTGCCAAAAAGTGCAGCAAGACAACAGCCTTCCCTGGAAAAAGGGACATTTTTACTCTAGAGTACACAGTCAAAAATTATTAAATTGTACACTTTTTTTCACATTTCTTTCTTCCTCCTAGACCAAATATTATATAGTAGTGAGTGGTGTATTCTAACATTATTAAATGTACTTTGTAGGTGGAACATCTGGAGACGGGGCCAGCGCGGAGGTGGTGGTGGCATTGGACGAGGAGGACAACTCTGGGGAGGAGGCGGTGCAAGTGCCGGAAAAGGACATGCCTGTGAGGGTTCACACGGTGGTGGCGGGCAGAGGTAAGCTATACATTCCTTAGTCATTGAGATTGAAGACTGCAGAGTGTGCTTTCTGCACGGGTGTATTATAAAAAAAGCAGGTAGTAGCCTCCTCTAAATGTACTTCGACTTAGCTGTGAAGTTTTTGGCGAGAAGAATCCCAATCAGATCTGAGGTGAACTTGATGGATGGGATGAACGAAAAGCGAAAGAAGGGTGTAAGTAAGTGTGGAAGCACGAGAAATGTAAGGATGACTGGCAAAGAAGAATGATATGTGTTTGCTTGGTCCCCGAGGTGGCTGGGAAGGTAAGAAAATGGTATGGTGCATGGCTGGGTGAATGATGAAGCAAGGATGGGTGGAAGGAGAACAGCCTGGGTGGGTGAGACAGAAACTGTATGTGCGCAATATACTTTGAATGGATGGATGCCTGGATCATTCATGGTACTATCTGACTCTTAGATAGCATATGTGTATCTAGAGAGAGTAGACGGTCACTGGATGAACTAAGTGTTACTTTGAAGAGCATGTAACACCGCACCCGCACGTCCGTTCCAGTGTAGGAAAGGCAAGGAAAAGAAGTTGTAACGTTGTCCAAAGACTACCATGAATAGTAGCAGTAGTTTGTATTGCAACTGCAAGCACAGCATATATCCAGTTATTACGGTGGACACTCCCTACCTCCCTTAATAACTTTAGTTTAGTAGTAGTACGTCATTCATGTGTGGGGGTATCACTGTTCACTCAATAATAAGCAAAGCACCTAAAGTCATCCCATATGTCATCAAATACATCCCATGTGAAGTGATAGATAATCAGATAATTTAGCTTCTTCATTTTCCTTTTCTAATACTCATTTGCACTGTAGGGTGAAAGCTAAATTAATTAAGCAGTAGCCCTTTTAACAGAGTATTCTCAGTGCCACCCGTAATAGAAAAGTAAGAGCTTCACCACCTGCATGTACTGGACCGGTACAGTACCGCAAGTCTGTCTCACTCACCATGGTGTGCGTCTGTTTTTCTCGGGTGCAAGTTCACTGCGCTGGCATTATGCCGGCTTGCATAAGATAACGTACCAATTTTCCTAAACAAGAGAGAAGAAGAAGAATAAGAGTGGTGTACTGTCATAGTCGACTGTAATAGAAGTCCATAGTGCTCGTAGAATTTGTTCCTTAAACTCCCACTAATGTTAGAGCAAGGATGAAGAAGTCGGAGGTTACATAGATACTGTCCTCAATAGTTATGCACTGTGCTTTCAATTTGCTACTTGTACTGTGACAACTTTCTGCTCAATCATTTTGTGTTAATCTTAAGGAGCATTGGTTACAGACTATGTCTTTCTTTTTTCATGTAGTTGCTCCTTCCAAATCCAAGACACCATCAAGGAGGAAGGAGCTGGCTCGAATGGCCCGGCAACGGAGGCTGGATGCCACTGTTGCTGAATATCGGCGGCTGGTGGCCCTGGAGGAGGAGGAGACGCAGTCTGGTACAACAACAACGTCCACTGGGACAGCTGCATCCTCCTCCGTGCGGGCTGCCAGCCAGCGCAGTGCTCCAGCGGTACGGAGCCGGGCTACCAAAGCCAAACGCCACCGCCCAGCAGCAAAGAAAGCTGCTGCCCCTCACAGGATTTGCAAGGCACACCGGCGCCGCTTATCCCTCAGACTGTCCTACCTGGAGCAGGAGGTCCATAATTATAAGAACGTGGTGGAGGGCCTCCGCTTCGAACTTGCCACCCTCCGCAAGGAGCATGATGCCCTGGCTGCTAATTCCAACAGCACCCTGCCATAGTGTCCCTTGCCCCTTTTTTAGAGACTTTTGGGGGGTGGGAATTGGGAGTTGTGATTTTTGGGGACTTTTGAAGGACAATCGTTGGGGTTAGGGAGGGTCTTGCGGGAGATTCTTTTGTTAGGGCTATAAAAATATACTTTTTGAAACTTTATCTGACCATACCTGTTTTTTACTGCTTTTGAGTCTGGTGGGTGGGGGTTTAACATAACAGTAAGTTTGTTTTCCTGAATAGTCCTAGGACTTTAGTAGTACTACCGTCAATCAAATCTCTCGTCTCTCCTAATACTCCATTATACTACCTCCAACCAAATGCCTATCTTACCTGTAATTTCTGTTTGCAAGTAGGGCTAGGCCCAGGGCTGGCTCCACGGGAAACAGCAAATAAGGTTTGCAATCCTGGGCGGATAAAATTTCCTCATAGCGGTGGTACTAGTGGTGTGACACAGTGGCAGTTGCTTGCCTATGAAAAAAAAGAAAATGAAATCTGGTTTGTCCTCCTGAGCAATACAAAGGTACAATACAGAATATAGCAGGTGACAGAAGTACACTAGAACAGTGCCACGTTGTAGCCTAACAAATGTTAAAGTATAACTAATTCGGTTGAAGTTCTTTGACATTAGCCATGGGTCTTTGTCAAGCAGAGTAAGAATATATCCTCGGATTTCTTCACCAGCCTGTTGCTATCACCTTATCCTCCCCAGCAAGTGTGTGGATTTATTGCTGTAATTTAGTCACACATCAATCAAAACCACACAGCCCGGGGGAAGAGGGTTAGGGTTTGAAAAATGGATGGGTACGGGGGTTTTTGGGAAAGGTTTTGGGAGACAAGAAAAAGTAGCACAGCATGGACGAACAATTGTGAACATAAACAAATCTTTGGGTACAAACCTATCCATCAATCTTTGAAAGTGCATACACTACTGCATGCATGTCAGTTAAAAGTAAGTAGTACTTTCGACAACTGTGGAAGAAAGAATGCGACAGTACAGGGCGTGGGTGGAAATATTGATAACTATATTCAACATAAGGTCTCTGTAGCCAGATACCTGAGAGCCTTGCTGGTCACTATAAATCCATTCACAACAACACTCAATGGGGTTGGTCTGGAAGGTATAGTAGATAGAAAAGGAGAAATTGCTTTTTTTCTAGGTGTCCCCTCACTCACCAGGGTTGCCCCTTGGTGACATGCTTCATCATTGGGGCCATCCCAGTCCTCTACGGCCTGGGGCGTGCTGCGACTTGCGAATTACGTAGGAGCACTTACAAATGACTATGTGTGGTGCAGATGTGATAGTGGAGTGGACTAAGTGATGTGTTAAGGGATCAATTTAGAAGCAGAGAGAGATCCAAGAAATGCAGTCACAGTCAGAGAAAAAGGCAAGGGATACTGTATCTATGTGGTTGTAGTGGTCCTGTTGGAAGTGGTAAGTAAGTTGCCTGCAGAAAAAAATTCCTCCTTTTAGCGGCACTCCTCCATTGCAGCCGACGCTTCGTCCATCGATGTTGGTCACCAGAAGACACCCTGTAAAAAAAAGCACAGCATAGACAAACAATGGAACATAAACAATTCTTTGGGTACAAACCTATCCATCAATCTTTGAAAGTGCATGCACTACTGCATGCATGTCAGTGAAAAGTAAGTAGTACATTCGACAACTGTGGAAGAAAGAATGCGACAGTACAGGGCCTGTGTGGAATTATTGATAACGATATTCAACATAAGGTCTCTGTACTTAGCCAGATACCCGAGAGCCTTGCTGGTCACTATAAATCCATTCACAACAACACTCAGTGGGGTTGGTCTGGAAGGTATAGTAGATAGAAAAGGAGAAATTGCTTGTTTTCTAGGTGTCCCCTCACTCACCAGGGTTGCCCCTTGGTGACATGCTTCATCATTGGGGCCATCCCAGTCCTCTACGGCCTGGGGCGTGCTGCGACTTGCGAATTACGTAGGAGCATTTACAAATGACTATGTGTGGTGCAGATGTGATAGTGGAGTGGACTAAGTGATGTGTTAAGGGATCAATTTAGAAGCAGAGAGAGATCCAAGAAATGCAGTCACAGTCAGAGAAAAAGGCAAGGGATACTGTATCTATGTGGTTGTAGTTGTCCTGTTGGAAGTGGTAAGTAAGTTGCCTGCAGAAAAAAAATCCTCTTATTAGCGGCACTCCTCCATTGCAGCCGACGCTTCGTCCATCGATGTTGGTCACCAGAAGACACCCTGTCCACTGCCTGCCTGATGCTGAATTGTGGCTCGCTACTGTGAAGCCTGACTCCATCCTTTTTTCCCCATTACAGAGACTGAAACCCGGCCTGTAATTATTCAACGAAAAACAGGAAGTGATATAATATTACAACACCACTGATAAATAAATATAAGGTATGTAGGCTGTGGAGTGCAAAAAGTCACAATTTGATTTTCCTAGTAGACAGTACAATATTTTTGAAAGTGCGTACTCTGAGTCACCTTTTGAAGGATAAATAAGTATGGGCAAATTAATGTAGCGGATCTTGCCCCTCAAGCTAGGTGTACTGTAAACTGTGTTTTAGAACAAAATTAGATCTTCCTAGCAGTGCTCCCACCCAGACCCTTACTAAAGCCAGTCGCAAAAATGTAGAAGACCCCCAATCAAATCTCAAAAAACGAGGCCTAGCAGAAAACTGGTGACAAAACTTACTTTGAAAGTAAAAGTAGGCCGAAGTACCCCCTTCCTAATTACCCATTACCCACCGTGGATTGCATTGAAACCACTTGCAAGCAACCAAGCAAAAGTAGCCATAGCCAGCATCGCTCCAAGACTCGAAATCCCCCCCACTCAAACACATGCAATAGAAATACTGCTAACCCTAACGAACCCTAAGTTAAGAATAGTGGCAAAGGCTTTCTTTAACTATGCCAAACCCCCCCTTTCCCACCTTGGATTTTCTTCAAATGACTTGCAACCAAAATTACACATTCTCACGAGTGCTCTAAGACCCCAGAACTCAGTTGGAATAATCTAGAACACCCCGAAACACATGCAATCCTGCTGCTAGGGCTAACCCTAACGAACCCTAAGTTACAAAAAGTGCCAAAAGGCTTTTCCGCAAGGATTTTGTCCCAACCACTTCTACCCGGTATTAGACCTTCCCAGGAATGCCCCAAGACCCGCCAACCCACCCGCCAAGAAGCATAACACCCCCAAACAGGCCAAAAGCAAAATCTCATACTTGCAATATTTCTGGGCCTTCGGTCCAAACGCGCTGCGTAGCTAGGCCATAAGTCGGGGTTGGCACAACGGATTTCCTGAAAAGCAAATGCAATCAAGATTAGAGTGTCCCAGCAATGCTCCCAGACCACGAAACTCACCCACAAACAGACGTAACCCCCCCTAAGAGCACCTCAAAGGCAAGCAAGTCATCAAAAACACAAAAAAAATTCCGCCTGGGATTTGGTCCAAAACACTTTTATCCGGTATTAGAGCTTCCCAGCATTGGCCCCAGAGCCGTCAACCCAGGAGAAAACGAGTAGAAGACCCCCAAACAGCCAAAGAGCAAAAGTACAAAAATGGGGACTTAGTCAATTTTTCACAAATTTCCCAAATCACTCCGCGCGCGCTCTGCAGCTATGCCCTAACTCCCCTCTGCCACCATGGATTTGCTTCAAACCTCTTGCAAAGTAAAGTATATATAGCCAGCAGTGCTTTCAGACCACGAAACTCACCCACAAACACCAGGAAGCCCCCCAAACAGGCCCCCGAAAACGCTACATAGAGCAAAATGTCAGAAATAGCCAAAAAAAAAATCGGCCTGGATTTTGTCCCAACCACTTCTACCCGGTATTAGACCTTCCCAGGAATGCCCCAAGACCCGCCAACCCACCCGCCAAGAAGCATAACACCCCCAAACAGGCCAAAAGCAAAATCTCATACTTGCAATATTTCTGGGCCTTCGGTCCAAACGCGCTGCGTAGCTAGGCCATAAGTCGGGGTTGGCACAACGGATTTCCTGAAAAGCAAATGCAATCAAGATTAGAGTGTCCCAGCAATGCTCCCAGACCACGAAACTCACCCACAAACAGACGTAACCCCCCCTAAGAGCACCTCAAAGGCAAGCAAGTCATCAAAAACACAAAAAAAATTCCGCCTGGGATTTGGTCCAAAACACTTTTATCCGGTATTAGAGCTTCCCAGCATTGGCCCCAGAGCCGTCAACCCAGGAGAAAACGAGTAGAAGACCCCCAAACAGCCAAAGAGCAAAAGTACAAAAATGGGGACTTAGTCAATTTTTCACAAATTTCCCAAATCACTCCGCGCGCGCTCTGCAGCTAGGCCCTAACTCCCCTCTGCCACCATGGATTTGCTTCAAACCTCTTGCAAAGTAAAGTATATATAGCCAGCAGTGCTCCCAGACCACGAAACTCACCCACAAACACCAGGAAGCCCCCCAAACAGGCCCCCGAAAACGCTACATAGAGCAAAATGTCAGAAATAGCCAAAAAAAAAATCGGCCTGGATTTTGTCCCAACCACTTCTACCCGGTATTAGACCTTCCCAGGAATGCCCCAAGACCCACCAACCCACCCGCCAAGAAGCATAACACCCCCAAACAGGCCAAAAGCAAAATCTCATACTTGCAATATTTCTGGGCCTTCGGTCCAAACGCACTGCGTAGCTAGGCCATAAGTCGGGGTTGCCACGACGGATTTCCTGAAAAGCAAATGCAATCAAGATTAGAGTGTCCCAGCAGTGCTCCCAGACCACGAAACTCACCCACAAACACCAGGAAGCCCCCCAAACAGGCCCCCGAAAACGCTACATAGAGCAAAATGTCAGAAATAGCCAAAAAAAAATCGGCCTGGATTTTGTCCCAACCACTTCTACCCGGTATTAGACCTTCCCAGGAATGCCCCAAGACCCGCCAACCCACCCGCCAGGAAGCATAACACCCCCAAACAGGCCAAAAGCAAAATCTCATACTTGCAATATTTCTGGGCCTTCGGTCCAAACGCGCTGCGTAGCTAGGCCATAAGTCGGGGTTGGCACAACGGATTTCCTGAAAAGCAAATGCAATCAAGATTAGAGTGTCCCAGCAATGCTCCCAGACCACAAAACTCACCCACAAACAGACGGAACCCCCCCTAAGAGCACCTCAAAGGCAAGCAAGTCATCAAAAACACAAAAAATTTTCCGCCTCGGATTTGGTCCAAACCACTTTTAGTGCTTCCCAGAAATGGCCCCAGAGACCCGTCAACTCACCTGCAAAGAGGTAGAACAACACCCCCACAAGTGCTGAGTCTTTCTTCATTGGGCGTAAACCAGCCCTCTGCTTTGATGGAAATAGGAGTCTGGAGGAGGAGGATAGAGGAGCATGTTCTTCGGAACTTCTGAACCTGAGGAATGCAGACTGCGGCACCTTCAAATCAATTCGCAAACAAGTGAAGACAGTTCTGCTGATGGGCTTGTTTTTGTGATTATCTGATTAAAGTTTGAATTATATTAACTGTGCACAACAAAGAAAGACAGACACACAGGAATAAAAGTGAATAAGGATGAAAAAGAAAGTTATTGATTCGTTGTCTCATTTTCAGGGCTCGGTATCACGGTCTAGGAATAAGAATAAGGCTTCGTCATCATACTCTGCGAATTCAGGCAGGGTGAGCTCAGTGTCACCTGACAGAGTAGAAATTCCCTCATCTATGTTGCTGGCCACCTCCTCTTCATCCGGCACGCTCTCTCGTACTCTGAAATCTGGTGGTATGAGGTGCTGATTCATCTTGATCATTGTTAACCTCTCCACATTTTTGGGCGAGAGGCGGCTCCGTTTGGGAGTTACAATCCCACCAGCCGCACTGAAAACCTGTTCAGAAGACACGCTTGCGAGTGGGCAAGACAAGTAGTTTAAAGCCAGGTTGGTGAGCTGTGGCCACAATTCTTTTTTCCCATGCCAATACGCCAATGGGTCAGAATTAACATAGACCTCTGTTGAGTCATTCAGATAGTCCTTCACCATCGACTCAAGGTCCTCATCCAAGGTTCCTCCACTTTGCTTAGCTCTTGCTGTGCCTCTGACCTTTTGAGAACCAAACCCACGCAGAGCTAGCCAATCCTCTTCAGCCTCCAATGTTTCTGTTGTCTTTCGTGCAGATGATCCGGTTGCCGGTGTCTTTAACGGCTGAGAGGTCACTTGTGCCACAGCCACAGGTGCAGAAGTGGATTGTTTTGACTGGGGATGGCCTGCTGATGTACTGCCATTTCCTTCAATTTCCAGCCGTTCTGTTTCAAACTTCTTGGCTGACAAGGCTAGCCAACGTTTGTACTTTGGAACATGTTCATCATCAAAAGGAAAGAATGCTTGGCCTGCCAGCGCCTTTTTGTAGCGTGGATCCAGAATAGTAGCACAAATGTAATGCTGTTCTGAGTGGATCTTTTTAAGACGTTCATCACCTTGTAGGAGCTCTAATAATTGCTCAGCCAGAAGCAAAGAGTCTTGGTTTTTATCTTTTCCAAACACAGAACACACCTCCTTCAGTTGGTCCTCCAGCATGTACAACAATGGGATAGCTTTTCCCAAATTAGAGTCCTCCTTGCTGACTGCACGCGTGAAGAACTCAAAAGGACGAAGCATGCGTGTCAGGCTTTCAACTATGTTCCATTGCGGCCCACCCATCCTCAGCTCCTCTGTACCCTCTTTAAGGAAATATTGATCGAGTTCCGTATACTGCTCATACAGACGCTCAAGCATGTAGAAGGTTGAGTTCCAACGTGTTACCACCTCCTGGATGAGTGCTTTCACTGGCATTTGACGTTGATATAGCAGGCTCCTCAGCTGCTTCCGGGCCTTAAAAGAATGGCTGAAATGCTTGCACATTTTTCGGCAGGTGTCCAATACACTGTACGCTGCACTGCCTTTATTACCCAAGAATTTTTGGACAACCAGGTTTATACAGTGCGCCAAACACGGCACTCTGAAATAGTAACCGTCCCTCATGGCCTTAACTATATTGGCGCCATTGTCCGTGGAAACATAACCAACCTTGCGTTTTAGTGGGGACAGCCAGTTAAGGACCTTTGTGTTAAAGACATCCAAAATGTTTTCTGCTGTGTGACGTTTCTCCAAACCAAACATGGCTAGTGTTGCATGTTTCCGAGCACCTTTAAAAACAATGTTCGTGTCAACACCTGCGTTTAGCTTTGATTTAGCCCCTGAAAAAGAGACCCAGTGTGCAGTGATGCACATGTAATCAGCGCCTGCGCCACTGGTCCACATGTCTGTTGTCAGATGTATAGTGTGAACAGCACTCTTCTGCAAAGCTGCCCCAATCACCTTCAGAACATCTTCATGTAGTGCTGGAACCGCAACTCGGGCAAAATAGAACCGGCTAGGAACCTTCCATTTAGGGCAGAGCGCTGTCACTAATTCTAGAAAACCAACCCCTTCTACAAAAGAAAAAGGGAGAAGGTCGAGAGCTAGCATTTTAGCCAGCTTAGTGTTATAGGTCATTGGGTGGTTGCGTTCATATTGCGCTTCTGTAAACAACATCTTTTTAATGTTGCCCTGGACCAAGGATTTACGGGATGATGATCTCTTCGACCCAGTTACGCTCGCTGATGAACTTTTCCGCATTGATGTCTCACTCTCTCCCACACTCTTAGTGTGGCTCCCATGGGGTGTGCTGCTGACACGGGAACTGGGTGTAAGTGAAGTGTTTGAATCGTCTTCTTCCTCCTCGTCATCATCAGATGAAAAATCAACGTTTTCATTACGTGCAATTCTGCCTTGCATAAACGCCTCTAGGTGCGGAAGCCATTGGACAGGGTGCGCTCTCTTAAGATGACCTCTCTGGCCTCCGGTACCATAGTTAGAACCAAGCTTACCACGACCAACTCGAACCTTACAAAGGCTACAAATGGCTACGTTTTCCATTTTTGGGCAAACACTAAAGAAGTCCCAAACTGGAGACTTGAAATGTCTTTGGGGGCCGGAGGAGGCGGCGATACTGGTGGTGGTGGTCCTGCTGCTAATGCCAGATGAAGTGGAGGATGTGGATTGCCGAACTTCAGTACGTTTTGCACTTTCACCACCACGAATTGAGGTCGAGGACGAGGTGGGTACCTTCTTGCGAAGAAGAAATATGGAAGCGGTAGGTTTTGGTGTACTACTTAACTCCAAATCTAATGATTTCATTTCCATTGCCTCCTCGCCGACATCATCATCACGCTCAGCAGCTTCTCGGGATAGGGTCAAAATGTCTCTTTGCTGCATGCCCGGTGGGGCTGCAGTGACCTTTGTGATGACTGGCTCGTCGTCATCGTGAGAGGCTTCATCACCAGCAGTATCTGTCACTTCTTGTTGAGCCTCATCACACTCCATAGGTTTGAGTTTTTGGACGACCTTCCTTTTACGCTTAGGTACCGGTGTCAGATCATGGTGTGCCTCACTGTCAGACCGCAGTTGTGGTTCCCAAGACAGATCACTTGCATCAGAACGAGGTGGGCTTGAAGAAGATGTAGACACCCCCCTTGATCTTTTCCTTGCTAGGGATGTGGAAGACAATGAATGATCATCAGGAGGAGTGGCTTCCAATGATACCTCGGGTTCATTGTCGATTTCCTGATGTGCCCCTACTTCGGGAGGAACAACTATTGTGGGCACTTGTGAACCTCCATGCACCTTTGCTTGCGCATCTCCTTTTGCTGCCTCTCCTTCCACATGTACTTGGGCGTGTACTTGCACATGGTGTTGTTGTTGCGGCTGTGGTTGTTCAACACTTGTCAGATGAGTTACAACAACCTGTGTTGATTCAGGGACATTGCTGCTACTTTCTTGCGATGAGCCAACATCACTGGTCGATGGTGATTGGAGAAGTACACTGACTGCCTCTGAAGCACTCAAGGGCTTTGACTTAAGTTGGCGTGGTGGTGGAGGCACTGAACCCAATGGAGCAGGGGTGCTGCTCCCAGCTTGGTCCCCAGCAGATCCTGCTGCTGCAGGCGTACTTTTTTTTTTCTCCCAAAAAACGTGGCGGGTGGCACACCAGCCTCCTTGGTAACTTGCTTCTTCTGCTCCTTACTAGCAACTTTCTTGCTAGAGGAGCTACGGAGAACTTTCTTTGGGGCCATCTTCTTCTGAGCAGGTCAGACAGCAGGCCGCAGTTGCACGAATTGTAGAGTTGTCTGAGGCCAGACGTGACGTCGCGTGACGTTATGCTGCACACACACACCGCTGCAGGACTTCTTCCTGGCACTGGTGGTTCTCTTGAGTCTTTTGCACCTAAAAAAAATGGAAGACAGAGGAACATCAGTTCAGTTATAGAGCACAAAAAAATCGAAAAACACTGCAAAATCAGCACAATCCCATTCCATCCATGGCCTCCATGATGTTTAAATTCAAGACAACCCACAGAAAGACTAGGCCCATGCAAGACTCACTACCCCTGGGCATAAATAAAGGTTGAAAAGTAGGCAAAATGGTTGGAGGCCTAACAACAAAGCCTGCATTCAAAATGGCCACTTGCCTCCTAGCACATGGCCAGGGCCTGCCTGTACCAGCACTCAAAATGGCCCCCACCCACATGGCCTGTCCCCATGAACACCCCCAAAAATCGAAAAACACTGCAAAATCAGCACAATCCCATTCCATCCATGCCCTCCATGATGTTTAAATTCAAGACACCCCACAGAAAGACTAGGCCCATGCACCACTCACTACCCCTGGTCAAGGCCCCAACAACAGGTCAAAAATCGAAAAACACAGAAAAATCAGCACAATCCCATTCCATCCATGCCCTCCATGATGTTTAAGTTCAAGACAGCCCACAGAAAGACTAGGCCCATGCCAGACTCAAATACCCCTGGTGAAAAGGCCACAAGTACAGGCCCAAAAAACGAAAATCACTGAAAAATCAGCACAATCCCATTCCATCCATGGCCTCCATGATGTTTAAATTCAAGACAACCCACAGAAAGACTAGGCCCATGCAAGACTCACTACCCCTGGGCATAAATAAAGGTTGAAAAGTAGGCAAAATGGTTGGAGGCCTAACAACAAAGCCTGCATTCAAAATGGCCACTTGCCTGCCAGCACATGGCCAGTGCCTGTAGCTGCACTCAAAATGGCCACCAGCCACATGGCATGTCCCTCCCCATGAACACCCCCAAAAATCGAAAAACACTGCAAAATCAGCACAATCCCATTCTATCCATGGCCTCCATGATGTTTAAATTCAAGACAACCCACAGAAAGACTAGGCCCATGCAAGACTCACTACCCCTGGGCATAAATAAAGGTTGAAAAGTAGGCAAAATGGTTGGAGGCCTAACAACAAAGCCTGCATTCAAAATGGCCACTTGCCTCCTAGCACATGGCCAGGGCCTGCCTGTACCAGCACTCAAAATGGCCCCCACCCACATGGCCTGTCCCCATGAACACCCCCAAAAATCGAAAAACACTGCAAAATCAGCACAATCCCATTCCATCCATGCCCTCCATGATGTTTAAATTCAAGACACCCCACAGAAAGACTAGGCCCATGCACCACTCGCTACCCCTGGTCAAGGCCCCAACAACAGGTCAAAAATCGAAAAACACAGAAAAATCAGCACAATCCCATTCCATCCATGCCCTCCATGATGTTTAAGTTCAAGACAGCCCACAGAAAGACTAGGCCCATGCACCACTCACTACCCCTGGTCAAGGCCCCAACAACAGGTCAAAAATCGAAAAACACAGAAAAATCAGCACAATCCCAATTCATCCATGGCCTCCATGATGTTTAAGTTCAAGACAACCCACAGAAAGACTCAGTCCACCCACCACTGAGTACCCCTGGGCAAAAGGCCCCAAAACAGCCCAAAAATCGAAAATTCCAAAATTTTAATTGCAGCAACTGTAATGCCCCAAATAAACTTACTTGTAAAATTTCTAATCCAACAGTGATCCAAAGAAAGTCAAAAAGGCCTCAAATCCAAATATCCAGCAGCATCCACAAAAAGTAATCCTTCCAGCTCCAGATCCAAATGAAAAGTGACCAGGAGATGGACAAAGCACTGGGAGGAGCCTGCTGGACAGGAACAGGAAGTTGAATACTGTGGGGCACTTCCTTCCTCCCACCCCCTCCCCCCTCCCCAAAATGGACTCCTCGCTAAAAAAGTGCAGACAAATGTCAACCTAAGGAGTTATTCAGATAAAAATCATCATTTCAAGAAGGTTTATGCTGCTTGCTGGTGGATTTCTTGTGCAGAATTGCAAATTTTATATTTTTGCTTGTGCGAGATTGTTGCTGCTCGCCGCATCTCAAATCTCGCAATTGCGAAGTACCGCGAGACGTGATCTCGCCGTACTCGCGTTGACAAACTCTCGCTGTGCAAGTTGGCAAGCCGCGATGACGTAATCGCGCTCGCCAAATTCCCGCGGGATCACACAGCAAGATCCAAAATGGCGCAGCACTCGCAAAATATCGAGAAAAACAACTCGGCAAACGATGATAAACGCCGCGCGCCGCAAAAATTGTATCACCAACGCCGCGCGCCGCAAAAAAAATCCGCTGCGTGCGAATTTGCGGATTTTGCGGGAAATTCGCAAATCTCGCGGATTGCGAATTTACCGAAAATCCGCAAAATCCGCGAGCGTAACGGATTTTCCGCCCATACTTATTTCTTATTTATGAACTGCTGGACCAGCCATGCAACTTTTTACAGGTCTTCAATGAGTATTGTCTCTCTTTGCTTTTTGTCTTATCTCGTTATTTTCATTGAGTCTTGATGTTCCCTTAATGCAGAAGTTAGTATTTTTATTTACATATCTCCTGATATGCTCCGATTGTTCACAAGGATCAGAAAAACAAAACAATCCTGTTTAAATCACAAGTTCAGTCTAAACGTCTTGTGGTGCTCGATAACATTCAAAGAGGCTTATAGGCTTACCCTGATTCTGAAGTTTTCCTGTTGGATGGTTCATTACCTCTGCCGAAAAAGTCTTTGTTCCTTTGACTTCCTGGAATGAGCTGCGACGTCGTTTCCTAGACCTTCGGGAACAAACCGGAATGCTGCCTGTGATGAACGCACGAAGAATACTGAGCACATTGTCCTGGGTGTGGCTCTCTTCTATACTTGTTCCACACCCTAGAGAACGAGGACGCGCTGTGCGTAACTGCCGTGCTCTGGATGAAAGAACCATAGAAAAAGCCTGCACCAAAGAGATGCGTGTCAGTAAAAGGCTGCACCAAAAAGATGCGTGTCAGTTCTAGTCATTGAAAAGTCGTTCGGCAAGACTTTCTATTCTGGTGCCTTTTTAGTTAGAACTATTTATGAGTTCAATCCTTGTTGAAGTGCTTATTGTCCAAGTTCAATCCACTATCTTTTCCTTTTT
The DNA here is from genome assembly GCF_964263255.1 of Lissotriton vulgaris. NCBI lineage: Eukaryota > Metazoa > Chordata > Amphibia > Caudata > Salamandridae > Lissotriton > Lissotriton vulgaris. The sequence continues at coordinate 18,815 of NW_028253139.1, forward strand.
TAAGGTCGAAGCCTGCGTTGCAGCGCATGCGCTGCTGCAGGCAAAGATATATTGTGAGGAGGGGATTTCTGTACTGCGTGAAGCCACTACCCTTTTTTCCATTGGCAGGCCTCTGGAAACGGAGGCCTGCCATTGGAAAAAGCTCCTGTTTAGCAGATTTGTCTGCTCTGGATCCCGCCCCTCGAGGACTCCATGACCTGCCTTACGGTAGCACGACAATATTTCTTGAAATATCGCCTTGGCAACCATAAGGCAGGTCAGGGAGTCCTGGAGGGGCGGGATTCAGTACCCTGTTTCCGCCCCGTTTTTTTTTTAGTTTGTGTCTTCATTTCTGAGCGTTTCTCAGCAGTGGAGGAGGTAGGGGAGAAACAGTGCTTGTGTTACTTTGTACAGTAGGTGGTGATCTGATACTACACACTATAAATCCGTTAAAAAGGTTGCGCTTGTTTGTCGGATTCACCTATCAAGCCGCGACTGGTTTCTCAGCATGGTTTTCCGTGTGTTGTTAAACAGGTGCGTGCAGGAGGGAAGGATTAGAAGCGTCTAGAAGGCTGGGCATTCCGTAGGCGGAAGTAAACAGTTGTGGGCTGAGAGGGCCTCCCGTTTCATGGAAGGGTTAAGGCCCCGGATGGAGCACATACATGTATACAGTCCGGAGAGGCATGGTCGTGAATTAGTGTTGTTTCATGTCTTGCCCAAAATGTGTTCGCAGGCAGTCCGGCGTCCATGGCGTAAGGAGTAATCTCTTTTAAAGTGAGAAATAATGAAATATCTTGACAACCTCGCCTTACATCCGCACGATCCACAGGGTGTGAAAGGGGCAACTGGAGTAATATAAAAAGAGTACACGGGGCGCGCGGGATCTGCGTCTTTCTAATTATTTATATATTTATTTATTTAAGGCGTTTATAGCCCCAAAGTCCGCATATCACTAGACAACTACTTTCATTAACTGTAACGTCACAGCAAAAGCATAGGTAAAGCTGCACATAACGTGTACTGTGGCGACAAAGTCCGTGGTACGTATAAAAAGGGTCTGTTTCTTGCTCTAAACCCCAGCAGCTGACACCAGACTGTAGATTCCGTAGTCTTGGGGCCTGGCAGCAGTCGGCTCAGTTCACAGGATGGCTTTTTTCAGTATTTTTTTTACCGACCTGTTTCTTTCTCTTCCTGTATTTTGAAATTTGTTTTTAGGTGGATGGGAGGGCCGCCGTTATAAATATAATTCTGCATTCTAAGGGAGCCAGCGATGTTCTGTTAGTTTATGTTGTCTTATCACCCGCACTGCTTTTATAAGGTGTCGATGCTGTGTACCCAGCATGTCAGCTGCTTCAGTTGCTGCGTCAGTAATCATATAGACGCCGAATGAGTGTGTGCTAGAGACGGGCTGCAGCGTATGGCATGATTTGAAGGGACTGGGGCACAATTGGGAAAGTCCGTTCATGTCTAGTCGCCAGTGTGTATATGTGATGATGAGGCTGCGGGCAGGGTGGGATTTACAGGCTTATATAAACAAACTGGTCTATTCTAACGAAGTTCCATTCCTGTGCTAATGGTAATGGTAACGCATACCCAGGAGCAAGCAGGCATGCATGAAATCACTTTTTTATAAACACAACCCCTTTGACAGCAACATTTGTGCACCAGCCCACAATCCCGTCACAGGGATGCCAAATGTTAGCAGCTGCATACTTGCACAAAATTAAATAAAGAGCATGGTATTCTATGCACAGGTAAAGCCTGGTGTGTACTATGGACAGCGGAGAGCCCCAGCCACATCAGTACAGCACACAAGGAAGAACCTACAGACCATGTTAAAACGACATTACATATAGGGCACAGCTTTGAGCTACGATTTTTGCACTAAATAAACAAGGGTTGGCTGCAACCTATACTATGTAAATAAAGAGGATGTGACCTTATAGATGGAGCGGTTCAACCTCGAAGCTGGGGAACAGGGTTTGAGTCTCGGCTCGTGTATAAACAGAGGGAAAAGGAGGTATTAAAGAGTAGGTCGTCATCCTACAGGTCATATGAAGAAATGAGACCAGAATCTGGGTTCGGAGACCTGTCTCGTTTTGAGGCTATCTTATACAAGTTTGTTAAGTTTAGCCGAAAAAAGAAAGAAAAAATGTCTTTCTTTGAGTCCCCTCACTCACCGGAGTTTCCTCACGGTGACATGCTTCATCATTGGGGCCATCCCAGTTCTCTACGAAAAGGGGCGTGCCCCCCAAACGGACAAATTTAATCTTTGCTGTGAGCTGAAGGAATTCCTCTGAAAATTAAAACTGCAGGTCTTTTTCAAAGACAAAGACCAGACAAACATCAGAGATACTGACACAGAATTAAAGAAAAAATCAACTTTTTTCCCACCTCCACAGAGCCTATCAGTGGAACTACTAGCATTTGAAAAAGCAGCTATGAAGGATGTTAAAGACCTGGACCCCAATACAATCAAGGTCTTTAGAAACACAAGCAACCTTGAATTAAAAGCGATGCAGGAACTATCTAAGAACAATACCATAACCATAAAACTGGCGGACAAAAGTGGAGCTATTGTACTGCAAAATACTGAAGATTATAGACAGGAGTGTTTACGCCTCCTTGCAGACACCAGGAATTACACCATCATTAAGTAAGACCCCACAGAGAGGTTACAGATCTATATCGCCCACCTCATTGAAGAAAGTCTGACCAACGATTGGATGGACAAAAAAGAATCGGAATTCTTAGTGAACTCCAAACCCACTATTCCGTATTTTTATACGATCCCAAAAATCCACAAACATTTGGAACAACCACCAGGGAGACCTATAGTCTCTGGAATAGGATCCATTCTGGAACCCTTGTCGAAGTACGCCGATGCGTTTCTCCGACCAATAGTCCAGAAAACTAATACCTATTTAAGAGATACAAAGGATGTACTTTGTCTACTGAAGGACAAGAGCTTCGACCCCACATCTAGCATCCTAATAAGCCTAGATGTGGAGAGTTTGTACACCAGTTTACCACACAAAGAAACACTGGAAATCCTGGAAGAAGTTCTTTTTGAGGAAGAATGGACATATCACACACCGAGACATGTAGTTCTTGAATGCTGCCGCCTGGCCCTCTCCGAAAATTTCTTCCGTTTTGAAGAGACACTGTACCGTCAACAACACAGGACCAGCATGGGCAGCACTTTCGCGCAGAGCGTGGCCGGGTTATACGTCCACCATTTAGAAAAGAAAAAAATCCTCACCGTGGACAATCCCTACACCAATCAGATAAAGATGTGGAAGCGTTATATCTATGACATTTTGCTGATCTGGAATGGCAGTGAGGAAGAGGCCGTGAACTTCTGTGCCTGGCTCATCGAGCAAGACCCATTTCTCAAATTCACCAACACAATGAGCAGGTCTCATTTGGTTTTCTTGGACCTGAACATCTGGGCAAAAGATGGAACCTTATCAACGACTACCCACCACAAACCAACGTCGAGAAACTGTCTCTTAACTTACAACAGTTTCCATCCTAGACACCTGAAACAAAACCTCCCGTTCGGACAGTTCCTACGGTTGAGACGAAACTGTTCTAATAAACTGGATTACCAGGTACAGGCTGAAAAATTGAGCAAAAAGCTAAAACAACGTGATTACCCGAAGAAGGTAATAAAAGAGGCCAGCAAAAGGGCAAGTAACAATAACAGAGAGGCCCTTTTTGAACCGAAAGTCCAGAACCCCACAAAAAACGAAAGACCCATTTGCATCACAACCTTTGACAAAGTATCTGACCAGGTTACGAAGATAGTTAAAAAACATTGGACCATTCTGAATAGTGGTGATCTCAGCATCCCGACACCGATGTTCAGTCATTGAAGAGGGATGAATCTAAAAAACTACCTGGTCCATACTCGACCGAAGCCATCTGAAAGCACGAACAGACTTCACCCACTACCAAACGGTTATTACCCGTGTAACAATTGCAGTGTCTGTCATCTGACGTCAGTAACAAAATCTGTAACCTTTAACAACAATACCACATGGCAACTCAAACACTTTTCAAATTGTAACACAAGCGGGGTAGTTTACCTGATCACATGTACATGCAATTTGCATTATGTGGGCATGACCACAAGAAAAGTCAGCACTCGAATCGTGGAGCACAGGAATAATATTCGGTGCAAGAGATCCACCACACGCATGACCAATCATTTTATTGAAATAAATCACACACCAAATGATCTGAGATGGGTAGTTTTGGAATGCGTGAAGAACAAAAAGAATCTTGAAAAAACCCTTCATGAGCACGAACAATGATGGGTTTTCAATCTTCAAACAGATGTACTAGGTCTGAACGATGACATCCCATGGGGTGCATTCAACCGTTCAGACATCCTTTTGAAACAGAACTTTCATGAGAAATTTACCAAATCCTTACACTCTTCTAAACTTGTGTATTAAAAATGAGATACCTCGTGCAGAATTAAGGAAAGAACAATCTCCTCTGTAAATGTAAATATTATCACTAATGTAAATATTATCACTATTATTATATTTTACCTTTCTAAAAACAAGAACCAATGCAACTGAAAAAAAACTTCCCCGCAACGTCAATTTACATCCTCCCAACATGGCCGCCTGTACGAAGCGGTCTAGTCTCCACCCGGAAATGAAAGCAAACAAAAACGGTGCTCTCGGAACACATGCTAAGATGCGGTCCGAGGGGAAGCAGCTAGGTAATACCGTGCGGCGTTGCTGATCAGGAAGTAAGTGAACCACCCTATCCCTCCTGCTGGAAAACTAAACACCTGTCGCTCTCATAACCTTCGGTTTCTTTCTTAAAAATTAACCGTGTTTCATCAATCCCGTATTTACAGCATTGCTTCCACCGAGGCGACACCGCCCCCCTCAGAGACCATGACGTGCTATTAAGCACCGCCTAATGTAAATATTTGGGTTTTTTCCTTTCATGTTAAATGTAATGTGTGTTCACCGTCTTTTGTCACAGTTACTTCTGAATGTTTGTACAGATAATTCACGTCACATTCACCTTACGTGTTTTTATCTAGCAGACACCGGACCTGAGAGTTTGCACGCACCAATATGGGGCAAACGCACCATATTAATTATGCATATATACCTGTATATGTATCAACAAACGTGCACCAAAAAGGACATATATGACCCCGATCTCTCTGAGAAAGGAGCGAGGTGTTTTTAAACCCTGTTTATTAATTTTTCTTACAGGTTCCTCAGTGAACAACACATACACCTGGAAATTGCCGCGTATGTATGTAATTTTTGAACCATGCAGTTGTCTGAATTGAGCAACGTTTATCACTGTAAATAACTTTTTTCACTAAGTAATCCTTTAAATCTATTTAGGTTTCTAGGAGTGGCATATACAGGGCTGGTCCCTGTATGGTCCTGACGAAACGCTAGGGGTAGCGTGAAACATGTTGACCATATACTGAACCTACCTACAAAGTTGGTTGGTTATCAGTATAACCCCACTTTTAAAACATACTGTTCTAGGAGCAAAATAAAACATTGAGGCCCACTCGCACGGTATTTTTAATTTATACACTCATCCACTCCACCTCACTTTTTCTTTTTTGCACCACACATAGTCCTTCACTATTACAGTGCTCCTATGTAGTTCACAAGTCACAGCACGCCCCTTTTCGTAGAGAACTGGGATGGCCCCAATGATGAAGCATGTCACCATGAGGAAACTCCGGTGAGTGAGGGGACTAAAAGAAAGACATTTTTTCTTTCTTTTTTCGGCTAAACTTAACAAACTTGTATAAGATAGCCTCAAAACGAGACAGGTCTCCGAACCCAGATTCTGGGCTCATTTCTTCATTTGAGTCTCGGTTCAACATACTGTGATTCTGGGTAAATCACTTAATCTCCCCGCGCCCAGCAAAAATTAACGCGTGTGTCTGGAACGCAACTGGTGCTCATGTATAGCGTTTTGATATCTTCGGGTCAAGTTCGCGCTATATAAAACTCGGTGATGTCCTGTGCACAGGTGTACTGAGTACAGAGCTTCCTAGGAAAGGCAGGCATGTACACAGACTGTAGTTGTATGATGCTGTGGTACTTTACAAGGCATGACTGGAGGCAACTTTCTATGAAAATCACAGGTCAAAATACATCATTAACCTCTGGAACATATTGAGGGACATTGATGTTTTCTACTATATTATGTACTAAACTTATGGAAAAAAAACGGTCTCCAAAAAAACTTCACCTGAAAACCGTTATTATTAAGTTTCAAAAAGCCTAACCCACGAGCATGTGGCAGTAATAGATATCTAAGGTACCATAACTTGAGCGTCATAAACATACAACTGTCATCATAAACAACAGCACTAAAGGCAACATCAATGAATTGACGGATGATAATATCAATCACACTAATGGCTGCACTGCATTTGAAACACGGGTAGGTTATGCAAGGATACAAATAGGGACAAGAAGACATCTATATACCATGTACAATCTAAACATTACGTACGCCACTGCTCGTCTGTGCGGTGAAAAGATTTGCTGCAGATTTACACGTGCAACTTTACGCCTAGTGATGAAGTGGATTATATTTTGCTCAGCTCCTTCCTGCTCCATGCAGGATACAAATTAGGGAGAGCTGCATAAAGTACTTGTCATCGAGGCACCACTTATGCATGTCCTTGCCATCGAGGCACCACTTATGAATGTCCTTGCCAGGTGGCATGAAAGAGAAAACGCTGTAAACGTGTTTGGCTACCAAGAGACCATATTTTGAAAACCCTCAAAAGTCTAAAATGAAGAAACGTTGTTATGACTCAAAACCTGGATATCTATTAAATTCCACAGTTATGGCTGGTTATGCCATGCTAAATGTTGTTTAATGTCAATGATGATGCATTTATGATATATTTTGATGTTGAGTGTGAAATCATAGGAATACTGGGGAAATGTCATGCTTAATATATGTATGTATGTATACTTCGGTATTTTTAAAGCTCAAACCTAGCACGCTATAAACACAGTGCTATTTATGCAAAAAAGGAGAAGAAAACACCATCCATCTCCTTTGCATACAGCCTAACTTAAATAAAGAAAGAAGGGGGACACTTAAGAGCCATTTTTACACGCGTGGAATTCGGTCCTGCAGACAAGCGGGTAGAATATGTCTAAAATCAACAAATATAGTTCTGGACTCCGCTTTTGTAAAATGTATACTAATGGTAAAAAAGAAATTAGACTCCTAAGACTAGACGTTAAAAACACTGCAGAGGAAAATTGCATAACTATTATCAACAAGCATTTGCAATGCAATAAGTTTGGCATTTACGCGAGTTTAAGCTATTGGCTTTGTAAATAATCCTGCCTTTTATTTATGTTTTAAAAACGGAAACAAAAATAAAAGGCATTGTCATTTACAATGTCAAAAGCTCAAACTCACGTAAATGCGAGACCTATTGCATTGCAAATGCTTGTTAAAAAAATGACATACAGGTACCATGCATAATGAAACAGTGAGCTACTACAAAGATGATGCATAATGCCTGTAAATACAACATTAAAATGACTATAGCAATTTGTTCATTATTTAAAAAGACATTTCAACGAAAGTACTGGATACTTGCATACCTGAGTTCAATGTAAGCAAGGTCTTTGTAGAAACCATATACGCTAGACACTGTAACAGCACCACCAGTATTGGGCTGAAGGTTTTGGCGCCATGCATTTTGCCACACAATGTTCGTGAGCAGGGGTGTGTGCCCCTAGAGCCGCAACCCAGAACCATGACATATACCTACCACATCCGGCTACTCTTTTTATATCTTTCAGCAGGCATGGAAATCATCAGCTATAACAGTTTGCTCTTCCATGTATAAGGAGGCACTTTTTGTGCAAAGCCATATTATGATTTAGTCCTTTGCTAGTTTTCTTTTCACCCGCAAAGATACATGAATTTCACAGTTTTTGCCTCTTGCATAGTTTGCAGATTCCCAGTTTTCCTTCATATTTTTGAAGTTTTTATCTACTTTTCAAGAAACATTTCACTGTAAAAGTCCCCAGTAAAGCCAGAAAGAATCTGAAATTTCAGTCAAGCTTCTTGCATATTTCGGTCATAATTTCATGCTAGTAAATGTATGTCGAATTTTCAGAACATGTTACATATTTAAGAATTTTTGTATACGCTTTGCAAAGCTTGGCTGTGGACAATAACTTTACAGAATCAACAAAACTAAGTGGTGACATTCTATCAACAACGTGTATGGCAACTCATAGGAAACATCTTCAAACTTTTTTCTGCAAAATATGCCATAAGTGGAACTTTTTTTAACTTTTACATAATTGTCATTGTAAAAACGGCAATGTGCATCTAGGGTATTTACCCAATAGATATATAAATTAGCAACATTTTATTTATCTTTAGATGGTTAGATACTTTACAAAAGTTCACCAGATTTTCTGCCCAGCAGGCTGTGAAAAATCAAAATTTTGTCTGAATCAGTAACAAAAACCCGAAATATGTAAATACAATTCAAACAAGGCTGCTAGGATGAGTCTTTCTCCGTCATGATTTTGTTTTTGCACAGTTAATCCATGTTAACATCACAATTCCTGTTCTCAAAGCTCCAAGTCAGTGGTGGCTGGTGACGGTGGGGCGTAAACTTTTAGTTGGAGAGCACCGTGGCGAGCGAGGGAGCTGTAACATCATCAGGGTGGTTTTGAAAAAAGAGTGGGTAAATGGTGCATTTTCAAGCAAATTTGAGAAGCAAGAAGGTTAATAAAGCAATTGTGACAGTGTAGTTATTACATTAATAAAGAGAAGTCATATAACAACAAGTAGATAGAAATGTTTCTGAAGTTAGGCCCTGCCAGTACCACGCACCTGTGAGCAATCAACACGCTGTGTACCAGCAGGGCTTAGCGTCAGAAACATTTCTATTGTTATGTTTTTGAAGCTAGGGCCCAGTGCTGGCACTCAGTGTGTATCACGCATGACACTCTAGCTTGCCACCAGTGGTTAATTTATAAAAAGAATAAGTGCCCGGGCACTTGTCAGGAGGGAGCTTGCACCAGCCTATTTCTCCTGTTAGCCCCACCCAACACAGAACCAACTACTAACCATGAAAGTGGGGAGAGGATGTGGCTTCTGGCCAGAGCTGTCGATTTCGGAGCTGGGGAACAAGGTTCGAATCTCGGCGCCAGTCGGCTCAACATTCTGTGATTCTGGGCAAATCATTTAATCTCCACGTGCCTACCATAAATGAATGTGTCCTTGACTGGTGCTCGTGAAAAGCGCAGGAGCTGATGATTAAGTGCTGGTACTGAGCACCGGAAACCACTGGCTCAAATGAAGCACTGTTTGCTGCTAGACTTAGAATTAACAAGGGTTTACTATGGATTCAAATTGAAGCAAACTTTACTATTTTAGGCGGCAAGTTACCACTAGATAATAAGTGCATTGTGCATTGTGCATTAAATGCAGTAACTATTTATTGCCTGCCAAAAATAGCAAAGTTTGATTCAAGCTGAGTGTTACTCAGGTCCCTAGTAGGTGTCATTGTGCCTTGTACTACGAGCCCCAAGGTGAGCAAATTCATTGGGTGCATAGAGAAAGCAAAACAAGGACCAATGCACGTTACATAGCTTTGGGTTTGGTGTTGAACTGCAATTTCTCAACCACCACCTTTACTTCATTTTACAGCTCACCACGGACGCTTGTACTGCGCCCATGCAGCTGTCTACAACTCAGCATGTTTTTTGGTGCACAGGCTGTTTCTGTAGCACTTGGCGGTGGCCTGGCTGTCAGCATTGTATCTTCTGCCATCAGATAAAATGCTATAAGGTCATTAGGAACATAAACTTTGCAAAGAGATGACTGCTTCTATTCTGCCTAACCAGTTTAAGTCAGTGTGCCCAGAATGAAAACTCCAAGACTGTTCTGTCTGATTATTGTTTATGAAACGGCAAAAGGTTCTTTCGATCTCCGAACACTCATTTTCCATGAGTCTATAAATAGACTGCCGCAAATGTTACAGATAAATGCAACAGCAGCACCACCCGCACTGCATACAAACTTGAGACATCCATGGGTGGCTGCAGAGAATGAGTAGTGAGGCAGAGACATCGAAAGGAGTGAACAATAATCCAAGGCAATGGTGAGAGAACTTGGAGAAGTTTTTTATTTAAAGTGAAAGACCGAGAATGACACAACTAATGAAATAGAGACGAGAGAAGGTTAATAACATGTTAAGTTGTGATGATGAGGAGAAGCAAAGGGTACGCCTGACCACTGGTTTCAACTGTGTGCAGCACTGTTAACTAACCCGGGGCCACGGACTGAGTCAGTCTCATTACATTTAGTTTCATTTTTAGGTCTTGCCTGTACCAGCACAAGCGCGCGCAACGTGCACAGCTCTTTTTCCAGTCGCGCGCATGCGCACAACTCGCGTCAGCACTCGCTTTTTTTTTTTTATTGCCGCGGCGTTACTTTTACGGCTGCGCGGCCAATGCTTGTGGCTGTTTGCTCAGCTGTGTTGGCCTGCTGCTTGTGTTCTGAGAGTGAGAGGACTGGGCTTTGCCATTTATGTGTTGGCCTGCTGCTTGTGTTCTGAGAGTGAGAGGACGGGGCTTTGCCCTTTACATCCTCTCAATCACCCCTGAATATCCTGAAAGGTGTTTGCAGGGCCTTGCTGCTGTAGTCATGTGAGAACTTCTAGAACACATTTTACAAACATCATTACAAAATGGCTTCTTCTCGAGCGTAATTTCAGATCTGTGCAGGGAAAGAATGGAACAACGAGATAAGGATTATACCTGTCAAGGCGTTGATTCCCCAGGGCTTGTTCGATGGATGAAGGGTACACCTCCAGGCAGCTCCAACTCTGGGATGTCGTAATGACACAGAGTATTAGAGTGGCCAGGTGGGGGAAAGGAAGGTGGGAAAGGAAAAGCGGGGAGGGAGATCTGAAAGAGAAACACAAAACACGTCGGGCATCAATGACCTTTTCAGCTTTTGTATTTACTGACTTTGATTCATGTAGTTTAGATATTCACCTGTCATTCCCTACTGTTACGACCGACAGCTTGTAAAGGAGGATTACTACAAGACAGAATATTCAAGAATTAAACTGCTGCTCACAAGTCAATTGTTACAGAATAGCTATGATAACCTTAAAACAACTTGTGGGCTATTTACATACCAATGCTGTTCTTTCCCACAGTTGTTAAGTGGTTTCTTAATTTGAACTGCTGGACCAGCCACGCAACTTTATACAAGCGTCTCTAAATGAGAAATGTCTTTCTGCGCAGTTACTTGAACGATTAGTCTTTATCTCTTATCTCTTGGTTCTTTGTTTCAACACTTCAACCTATCTCCTGATATGCTATATGCTTGAATTGTTCAAAGTTCAAAAACAAATAAATGTAGTCCGGTAGGAGATGTGAGCTCGGTTCAACATCTTCATTAAAGGCACAATAATGTATCTGAAAGAAATACGTTGGTGTTAGATTCCTTACCTTAGAATATCCCCAGGCATCAGACTGGATCCGTAAAGTTTTCGTCAGCAGTACCCCTGCGCGTCGGTAGGCGTTGTCTGCGGCTCTGCGTCCGTCGTCGGCGTCGTGATCGCCAGGATGACGTCGTCAGAGTACTTAGATGCCACCCTTGCGCGCTGATGTCAGTTCTTCTTTTTTCCGCGCCAACAAGCGCCGATCCGGGAAAAGCAGTACTCTAGTCATTTTTTGACTAACTCTTTTGATCTCTTTTGATCACTTTTAGAGTCGACCTTCGACTCGCTGTGCCGTTAGGGATGCCTGGTTTTAAACTTTGCAAGGCCTGTCACCGCCTGATGTCGGTGTCCAACCCCCACGTCAGTGCCTTTACTGCCATGGGCCGACCATGATGACAAGTCATGCCTGGACTGCCGGGCCTTGACCTCGAAGGCTAGACGGGAGTGGTCCCGTAAGCTGCTCCAGCAGTCGGCTCCGCACCACTTGAGGTCCCGGTCGAGGAGGAAGTCGAGGGACCGGTCGCGGAGCCGCAGTCATCGCCGCTCGTCGAGTCATCACCACTCGTCGGGCTCCAAGTCCTCCAGTAAGTCAAGGCATTTGAAAAAGAAGTCAAAAAGGCGTCATCGCTCTTCCGACTCCCCCCGATGCTCGCACGATGCAGCCGGGGGTTCAAGCGAAACCGCCCACGCAGGTGCCACATCCAGCTCCATACCCACCGGTCCCTGGGCTGCACGCAATGCCAGAGGAGATGAGTGCTTTCCTCACCGCCATGAGGTCGCACTTCCCTCCGTCGGAACCTGTTGATGCGCCTTTGGGCACCGCGGGTCCGACTGGGAGAACTAGTGGGCCGGCGGCTCCGGCCCCGGCACCGTCGGGTGCTTCGGCTCCATCGTCGACTCCGGTCCCGACACCGCAGGGTCCCACAGGATCCAGGCCTGGATCCGGGTCGTCGCCAGTTGACCTCACAACTCCGCTGGGGCCGACCCCAAGGGTGTCGCTCCTGGCGCCGTCCTTGGACAACGTTGGCCCCAGTTGCAGCCCCGGTCCAGGTCCGGCATCGGACTGGCGCCGCTCGCCGTCGTCTCTGGCGTCGATGGGTGAGGTCTTCATGTACGACATGGCTCCATGATTTTTGCCTGTTTATCAGAAGATGGATGACGAGGAGGGCTGGGTGGGGTCTGAGGACCCTCTGGCACAGCAGTGCCAGTTGAGCCAGGACTGGGCAGAAGAGCTGGGGGAGGCCAGTGGTCTGGACACTTTGCCCGACACTGGATTTGTCTCTCCTCCCTCCATAGCTTCTGAGGAGGGGGCTGCTTACAGCATGGTGTTGAACAGGGGGGTCAAGGCCTAGGCTCTTGAGGTCCCTGACGCTTCCGTGAGGACTAACCTCCTCACTGAGGTGCTCAAACCGCAGGCAAGCTCCTCAGAGCCTCTACTGCCATTTAACAAAGTCCTCACCGACGTTCTGATGGGCACTTGGTCCAAGCCCGCCACAGGCCTCCCTGTGGATCAGAACGAGGCCCTCCACCACTGCCCGGCTCCGGGCGACCCCTGCTTTCTGTCCGTTCACCCCACCCCCGAGAGCCTGGTGATCCAGGCCTCTACGTCCCAGACAGCATTTCCCACCGCTCCTCCAGATCAGGAATCCAAAAGGTATGATCAGTTTGGGAAAAACTGTTCTCCTTGAGTTTGGGACTGCGGTCTGTCAACACCCACTGCCTTTTGGGCCGTTACACCCACTCTCTGTGGGATACGGTTAATAGAGTTGCTGCCATAGTGCCCGGAGGAGGCCCGGACACGACTCGCGCAAGCCCTGGCCGAAGGGCGGGATGCAGCACGCTACTCGATCCGGTGTGGCCTTGACACCATGGACTCGCTGGGTAGAGCGATTGCAATGACAGTGGCGGTTCGCCCACACACCTGGCTGAGGTCCGACAACTTTTCGGGGGATGTCCAGGCCACGCTCATGGACCTGCCCTCGATGGTTGTCGCCTCTTTGGCGACAAAGCGGGTAGTGCGCTGGAGCGTTTTAAGGACTCCAGGGCTACGGCCAAGTCCTTGGGCCTAGGCCATTGCAAGCTAACTTCCGCTTTTCGCCCCTTTCGTGGCCAAGGAAGGGGCGCCCCCACACGTACAGCCAGCCACAGGCCGCAGAACCAGTCTCAACGCGGTCGCGGATGCGGTTACCGCCGTGGCGGTTCCGGGGGCACGGGCAGGGTCAGTCCACTCCCGCCCCTGCAGCATCTGCCTCAAAGCCTCCCTAGTCTGACATTTAAGGCACATTCAATGCCAGTAGGGGGCAGGGTCCACCATCACCTGCCCCACTGGCAAACCATTACGTCTGACAGGTGGGTGCTGCAAATCGTCCGAAGGGGCTGCTCCCTCCCCTTCGAGGCAAACCCTCCACCTATTTTATTTTATTTTTTAAACGTAGTTTATTGGTTTTTTTATACAAAACATACATGGGTCCTTATGTTATACTTGTCACCATAACTCAAATGACTCAAACAATAACTCCCCAGTAGCTATACAGTGCATGGTATAATGATACGTTAGCTTCCATAGTCAATTCTTCGAATGAGGCAGGACTTCTAACAAACTTATCTTTTTACGTTCAACCCTATGAAACTTCAAGTTCCTTCCCCCCCTCCCTTGTACCCCACCACCTAGGCAGATAACTGTATCTAAACTCTGTTGGTATGTAATAGCCATGTGGTAAGTTATGTGATGTGCCTGTTGTGTTCTGGTTCAGCTCTCCCAACATCGTCTTGTTCTTCCCGTCCGTCACGGGGCTCAGGGTCTCGTAGTGCATGCACTAGTGCTTCCCATGCAGTCGCTGCTTCTATCTTCTTTACCATCCCTGCGCCTGCGCGCCATTTGATATTGTAGTGTGCTTTTACTGGTGGCCCATTTCAGAAACTCAGCCTTCCATCTTGTACTGATGGGAGCTATTTTTGCTTTCCAGTGCTTTGTGATTTCCCGCTTTGCTAACAATAGCCCCATATCTATGAACTTGCGTGTAATCTTATTCTTGGGCGTGTATGGAATCCAATGCCATATGCTAATGGCCATGTCAAACTGCAAACGCCTCTCTGTCACCTCATTCAGGGTATCTCCCACTTCCTTCCAGTATAGTCCTAGCGCTGGGCAAGTCCACAGCATGTGGTCTAGTTTCGCCCCCACTCTCATACATCTAGGGCACGCCGCCTCTTCCACCCAAAATGTTTTCAAATTTTCCCATGCGTTAATTATGCTCTGTGGAGGATGTAGAAATGTATTAATTGGAAGCAAGAGCATTCCTTGTGCTCTTCTGAGCTCTCCTCACTATCTGTGCCCAGTTCGTCTCAGGGATGTCTTTGCCTAAATCGGTTTCCCACTTTCTTTTCAGTGCAGTCAAGGACGGCAGATTTTCACGAAGCATTCTAGTGTACAGGCATGTAACTGCTTTGAAGGTCCCAGCCACCATCATGGTGTATTGAGAGGCCATAGTTGTCTTGGGTTCCAGCAACTCCTCCTTCCAGTGCGTCTGTATTGCTCTAGTAATTGCAGCATACAGCAAGAAACCCCCCCTCGTCAGATCAAACCTCTCTTTGAGAATTTGGTAGGGAAGAAGCGCCCCGTCCTCATATAGATCTCCCAATACTTGTAGCCCTGCCTCCTCCCAAGTCTGTACCTGCGACCAATCACCGCCATGCGGTAGTGCCGTCACCATCCCGAGCGGTATCTTGGGCGCATATGGGTGGATCACCCCCGCTCTACGTTGGGAGCGATTCCAACAGAGTCTAAACGTCTTCTCCTCAGTGAGAAGGTCTCTGAGGTCCAGCTTCTGCTGCAAAGCTACGTATGCAAGGACGTGACAAGGTGTTCCCCCATCCCTCTTGTGTTCCGGTCCCCGGTACACTCTCGCTATTTCTTGAGTAAAGATCTGTAGTTTGGCTGCCAAATAGTATAGCTCGAAGTCTGGGACTGCCAGTCCCCCCTCATCTTTAGGTCGTATCAATGTCATCTGTGCTATTCTACATCTGCCCGAACCCCAGAGGAACGATACCACTAGTGATTTCAGCAATTTGAAAGTGGAGCTGGGTATCCACAGCTGGAGTGTTCTAAAATAATACAGAAGACATGGGAGCGCTACCATTTTCAAGAGGGATATGCGGCCTGTCACTGATAGTGGCAGGGTGGCCCAAAAGGCCATACTGCCTTTCAATGCTCTTACAGCGCGGTGCACATTATCCTCCAACATATCCGTCGTCGTGTGATAGATGTATACTCCTAGGTATTTCAAGCATGTGGGCTCCCAGCTTATCACCCGACTCGTACTTGGTCTGGCCTCTCCCTGTCGCACTGGAAATATGCATGTCTTGGACCAGTTCACTTTTAGGCCCGATAGTTCTCTAAATTTCGAGAGTAAATTCTCTGCCCCCATCAGCGCACTGTCTGCATCTTCAAGGAATAGCAATAAAGCTTCTGCGTAAAGTGATATATACTGTTGTCCGTCCCTGCTGCCTAGGCCTCTGTAATATTTCCCCGTTCGGATTTCTGCCGCCAAGGGTTCTATCGCCAGGGCAAACAGCAGGGGGGACATTGAGCACCCCTGCCTTGTCCCACGCTCCACTGGGTATTGGGGTGATATCAGTGATCCTAGTCTCACTCTGGCCACTGCCGAGGTGTACAGCACTTTCGTCCATTGTATATATCCCTCTCCTAGCCCGAAACATCCCAAGACTTTATATAAGTACTCCCATTCTAAGCTATCAAAAGCTTTCTCAATGTCTATCGATAATACCAGTGGCGTTTGCGCTTCCAAATGGTCGTCGCCTAATAGTCGTATTAGCCTTCGGATATTCGCGGTTGTGTTCCGCGTTGGTATGAAACCAGCCTGATCTTCGTGGACTAGTGCGGTCATATGCTGTAGTAGTCGGGCCGCCAGAATGCTACTCAGAATCTTATAGTCGGTGGTCAACATTGACAGTGGTCCGTATGAGGACGTGTGCTCGCTCTCCCTCCCCGGCTTCAGCAATGGAATCACTAGCGCTTCGCTCATTGACTGGGGCAGGTGGCCCGTCTCCTTGGCTTCTTTACAGACTTCCTGGAGCCTCGACGCTAACAGGTCTACATATTTCCCATAAAACTCTATGGATAGACCATCAAGTCCTGGTGTTTTATTGCGAGCCATGCATTTAATGGCCCCCCGAATGTCACCCAGTTCTATTTCTTTCCCTAATTCTTCCGCCTGTTCATGATCTAGTACTGGTAAGTTCAGCTCGTCTAGGACGGCGTCAATTATGGGGTCTCCGATCTCTAATTTACTTGTATAGAGTGTTTCATAATAGCGTTTGAAGCATTGCAGAATTCAGTTTTGGGTATAAATCGTTCCTCCTTCCTCCCTCTCCAAAGCCAGGATAGGGGAGTTTCTCCTTGTGGGGTTGGCCAGCCAGGCCAGCAGTGTTCCAGCTTTGTCCCCCTCCGCATGCGCCCTCATCATGTAAGCCCTGTGATCGAAGCTGCATAGGTGCTCCACTTCAACTGCTACCGCTTCTTTGGCTGTGCTAATCTCTCCCTGCAAGTCTGGGCGGCCAGGTCTCGCCACCTCAATCTCTTAGGTTAGTTTCAGCTTTGTCTAGGTCGTTCTGGAGCACCTTCCTCACTCCCGCTTGCTTCCCTATACAGAGTCCCCTCATGACCACCTTAAAGGCGTCCCATTCTGTTGCCCTCGATGTGGCTGTACCAGCATTTTCTGTGAAATATTGTGTTATTCCCTCCTGTAGCGCTGCATGGAAAAGCGGGTCATCCAACGTTTCAGGTCTTAGTTTCCAAGTAGGGACACACGAGACCCCAACCATCCAGTCCATGGTGACCAGCAGTGGGTTATGATCTGAGATTGTTCTGGTAAGATATTTGGTCTGCACAATAGTTGGCATTACCGTTGGGGAGCACAGCACTGCATCTAGACGAACATGTAGCTCGTGCATGCCAGAGAAATACGAGTAATCCAGATCTCTCGGGTGTTGCGCGCGCCAAACATCTATCAATCCCCAGCGCAATTGCCAGTCCAATCTACCTTCGGCCAATCGGTGGATTGGGGAATCCACCAGAGGAGGATGAGACCTGTCTAGCGAGACATCCGCTATAGAGTTGAAATCTCCCCCCATCACAAGTGGGCTCGCCAGGTAATGCGCTAGTGCCCCAGACATCTGTGCCAAGAAGGCCAACTGATTAGTGTTGGGTGCATAGACACTGCATAGGGTGATGTCTCTGCCTCTGAGCTTCCCCTCAATCGCTACATATCTGCCCTCTGGGTCTATTGTCTGCCTAGTCATCTGAAATGGAACACCCGCCCATATCCAAATCAGAGCCCCTCTAGAAAATGCAGAGTATGTGGTGTTGTATACTTGGCCCCTCCATCTGTGCTGCAGTGCAATTCCTTCAGTTTTTGGTAAGTGCATCTCTTGGAGTAGTGAAATATGTACCCCCCTGCGAACCAGATAAGCATGGACTTTGTGTCGTCTCCTCATAGTATGTAGCCCTCTCACATTCCAGGTTACACATTTCAGTGTAGCGGTATCAGCCATTGTCCCAGAGCATCCTGTGGGAGCTAACACATTTTTCTGCTCTTACATCGGTGGTGGTCCCTCCCCAACATCCTCCCAACTGTCACAAATACCCCACACCTCCAAGAACAGGTCCTAGTGATTCCCACCTAGTCCCCATCCAAACCATGACTTCTGTCATACAACTGCTAAGGGACAAACACAACAATAGTTTCAAAAGGGTCCAAGGGATATAAAGTTTAAAGATCCACACCTGATTTTATCCCCAGCTCCTACTCAATGTACAACACAAGAAACACAGGGGGTCTACCAGCTAACTATTAAATCTGCACTGTCAAAACTGAGTCGGCTAGATCTCAGAGTGTATATATCACATAGACAGTGTATTTGTGGAGACAAAAGAGAAAAAGAGTGAACTCAACATGCATAGAAGAGACCGATATATCACAGAGTATTCATGAATGGCTAACCAGTCCAAAACAAATGATGTAAGGGTTCCATCAAAAGAGACTTAATGATCAGTCATATCTTCTGGCCAAACCCTGGTGCATAAAGGGCTGGTCCCCTGATCATAGGGACAGAACCGCACCTTATTGATGTTTTGGGATTTGGTCCACCAACATAAATGAAACTTAATAAAGCTAATGTTTTAATAAAGCTAATAAAGCGGAGATAGCCCGCCTGCAACGGGTTAAAAACTCAGCAGCACAGGCTGTGGTGGGCCTTCCTCGTAGATGCTCCGCTAGAGCTACCATCCAAAGACTTCACTGGCTCCCCATTGAATCCAGAATTCAATTTAAGACCCTCACCATTGCCTTTAAAATTCTTAAAGCTGAATGCCCTGAACTACTGCGTCCCCTCCTAGAACCCTATATCCCTCAGTGCGCTTTGCGCTCTTTAGGCCAACATCTGGTGACTGTCCCCCGAATGAAACTGTGTCGGGTTGGAGGTCGTTCCTTCAGAGTCTTAGGGGCTAAGTTTTGGAACTCCCTTCCACCTTCTATTCGCTCCATCAACAGCCTGTCCGCCTTCAGGAAGGCAATTAAAACCCACTTGTTCCCACTATGCTAGGCTCCTGTTCCCAGTTCCCTTCTCTCCTTAGCAGGTTTACACGGTTCCCTAGTGCCGGGACGCCTCTTTGCTGGGGCAGCTGTTTGCGCTCTACCAAAATAAACATAACATAACATAAACATCCATGATGACTGATCTTTGATGGTAGAATAGACAAGTGCAACAAAAACTGATAGTGACTTAAAATAGGATGGAATGCCCTCCTTCTGACGACTTTATTCTGTGGACATGACACGCCTCCTAATTAAAAACCAGAACAGTGCAAAAGGACAGTAACAAATATCTGCCTATAAATGGGCCAACATGTTTCTGCCTAGTGGGTGTTCAATCCCTTGGCATTCATCAGGGCCTCTGCTCATATACTAGTTGCACTCCTAGTAGTGAGATAAAAGAATCACCACCATCTCCAAAGAAAAATAAATAATGTAGAATGGTTAGATACGGTACAACCTGTAGTAACCATGGACTTTCACCCTCCGACTCACTTAAGCTACAGTGAATCCCTGAATGGTAGGGGAATATACCTCACCTCACCTGGACTCTGCTCAGGTATGGGAGGCCCCACACTATCCGTCGGTGCCTCAAGCTTCCATCTGAGGCTTGGGGGAGGCTCCAAGAACAGGTCCTAGTGATTCCCACCTAGTCCCCATCCAAACCATGACTTCTGTCATACAACTGCTAAGCCCAACAGTAGTCCCTGTGGGCGTGCCTTATGGGCAATGAGGGGGGTGGTCACCAACGGGCAGCCGCTACTCTTCTTCTAACTCACATTATCCAACCGGGCCCTGTATAACCAAGCCCCCCTGATCTTCCCCCTCCGCCCCTCAAACAGCGTATAGTCAAACAGTGCAAGTGGCGTACGCCCAGAGGACTGCATCAAGTACAGGTCTATGAGTTGGTTGTCTCGACTGGTTCATCGCCCTCCATCACTACACATCTATTCCCACTTCCTGCTTTTGGCACCCCTCCCCCTCGCATCAAACCTGTTGTGGCGGGTCCATCAAGTCCAGGGTGAGGCACCACATCCAGTCACCCAGCTGCCTCAACCTTGATCCAGCATGCCATCTGGCGTTTCTGGCGTGACCATAGGCAGGTGTCCGCTGCCCACCTCCGACCGCTCATCGCCCGAGCCTTCGGTGCCAACATCTGAGTCCGTTTTCTCTGGAGATTGGCGCCTGTGTGGGCTCGAGAGTGCCATTACTGCTTCCAGCGCATCTCTCCGTTCTGACTCTTCTTGCTGTGTTAGTGGTCCTTTCGGACTTCCCTGGCGGCGTCGATGTCTTCTCGGCCTGCTCTGTTGCTGAAGATCCGTGGGGTTCCTCGCATTGTGCTTTGCGCCGTCCTTCCCCGCTCTGTATAGTTCTAACCATTCGCAGACTTACTCCGGTGTGTTTAAGAATTTGCTGAGCCATCAACAGTGATTCGTAATTTAGCTGGGAAGAGCAGTGAGTACTGGTGCCCCTCCGTCCTCAGTTCTCGTTTAACAGCTAAGAAGGAGGATCGTCTCCGCTGTGTTTTGTAGGTATAGTCCGGAAAGAGATTTACCTTATTGTTTCCTACTTGATATGGCCCGTTCATGCGCGCTCTCTGGAGCAGGAGGTCTCTGTCCCGGTAGTGTAATAGCCTCGCCACCACCGGTCTCGGGGTTCGCCCCTGTGGCGGAGGTCTTGCTGGCACTCTATGGGCTCCCTCCAGGGTGTAGAATGTCGATAGGCCTTCCAGCGCCACCTTCGTCTTGAGCCATTCCTCCAGGTATTTCACCATATCATCTCCTTCCATTTTTTCAGGCAGCCCTACTATGCAGACATTGTTCCGGAGGTTGCGCCCTTCTGCCTCCTCCGCCCTTTTTTCTAGTGCTCCTACTCGGTCAAGGACATCAGACATGGCAGCCTTAAGTGCAGTGTGCATTGGAACTACAGTCTGGAGCGTATGTTCAGCCTCTTTGACTCTGTCCACAAGTTTACCGTGGTCCGCCTGCAAAAAGCCGAGGCCTGTCGCCACCTGCGCTATGTCTTGCTGCAGCGCTGCTTTGGTGTCCACTATTGCTGCCAAAATTTGGTCCAGCTGCCGTTGTAATTGTGGGTCGCGCGGCTGGTCCTGCTCTTCGTGCTCACCATGCCCTGATATTTCTGTATCAGACTGTTGTTGGGCTCCGTCCTTCCTGCCTCTTGTTTTCCCCATGATACGCTTTCGTGGGGGTAGGTCTCCCTGTTCTGAGCCCCACGTGAGGATTATGAGCATCTCGCAGCAGCTGAGGGGCCCGCCCAGTGTTTCCCCCGCGGGCAAGGCGAAGGTCCACACTCTGCCAGTCAATTCTAGCCCAGCTCTGCGTCACCGTGTCTGTCGGGCTCCTATGGTCTCTCCTCTATGGCGTTGACGGCATCTGCTGGCACCCTCCCCTCCCTCCTCGACGGCCCACTCGCTTGGGTCTCCGTGGGTTGTTAAGCTGTCGCTCTGGTTGTGCTCTCACCTCCTCCGATCTTCAGGGCAGTGCACCGTGAAGTCAGGGACCACGAACTGTCCTTAAGGCCCCTTTGACAGCGGTCAGGAGGGGTCAGCCAGCTTTAGCGTGCTTCAACGATGTGGTGCTCCATCCAGGTGAGAGGGCGCCGCTCAATTCTCTCCTCCCGTTCATACAATACTGCGTAACAGAGCTATACTCAGGCCCCAGCCGACTGCATTGTGGTGTGCCCAGGTCTCTAGACGCCAGTCCCTCGAATTTCTGGTTCACCGAACCCAGAGAGGACGAAGGTTGCACAGCTCTCCACACCCTCAGGCAGTGGCGATGTTCCCGGCTCTGTAGTAGTCCCTCTGCTCTCTTCTAGGATCCGCTCTTGCAGCTGGGCCCGAATCACCGTCGATAGCCTCTACAGATGGGGGCCTCGTGGGGTTTCGCTCTAGTACCCTCCAGTCGCGTGCCCCCTCATTGCCACTGTCCTGTCGCACGCAGTTTTACCCTGCTCACCGGAAATGGCTCCCACTGCCGGGAGGTGCCTCTAGCCTCATATGTCAGGAAGGTCTGGTATCAGAGCCCAAAGAGCGCCAGTGTCACATCTTCCGCCTTTATAGTTGCAGCTCGTCTCCTTGTCGTCGCTTGTACCAAGTCTCCCAGGTTCAGTGGGCCTCAAGCTGCCTCAGGGGTTCGATCGCCTTCGGGTCCGCAGCACGCTCGGTTCCGCCCCCCCCCCCCGCAGGGTCTTGGTTGGGGATTATGGCCAAGCGGCAGGGCTCTGCAGCCCCTCAGTCGCCTCGTCAATTAGGCAGGGGAGCGCTCAATTACGACTGCTTGCCTGGCGTCCCGCCGTCCGCGTCAGCGCCTCTCGGCACGGGCCTCTCTCCGCTCTCGTCGCCGTTGTCCCGATCGCTCATCAGGTATGGGAGGGTCCGCTCCTCACGCGCACTCTTCTGTTGGCGCTACGCTCGTGCTCCGGTCCTCTCTGCTGGTCAGCCTGCCGCTTGTCGAGCGCTGCGGAAGGGCAGTAGTATGCAGGCGTCTCATAGGGTTATGGGTTTCGCTTAACGCAGTGCTCCGCCTTTTTGGGTTATGCGACTCCGTCCTCTCTGAGTAGTCTTTCAACCACCGTAGTTTAACGCAGCGGCTTCAGATCTTTCCGAAACCACTGTCAGGTGGTCGCAGCCCCTTTATCATCAGTTTGGGTGGGTTTGGGAGCCCAGGGTGTTAATGCCGCAGGATAATTACGGGCTCGGTCGTGGAGCTCACGAACTAAGCGGCTTGCATCCGCGGCTCGAAGCTCCGCCCCCGACCCCTCCACCCATGCCGCCGCAGTACCACCGCATGTCTGGGGTCATTTGCAACTTCTGCAGGAGGAAGTTACGGCCCTCTTGGCCAAGGGGGCCATTGAGCGCGTTCCTGGCCCTGAAGTAGGACGTGGTTGCTATTCCCACTACTTTCTGGTACCCAAGAAGGGCAAAGGAGGCCTACGCCCTATCTTGGACCTACGGAGCATCAGCGGCTTCCTCCGGAAGGAGAAGTCCAATATTCTGACTCTGGCTAAGGTCCTAGCTGCCCTGGAACCAGGAGACTGGATGGTAGCGTTGGACGACTTGCAGGACGCATATTTCCACATCCCCATCCTGCCAGCCCACCGGCGCTACCTGCGGTTCATGGTAGGCCACGAGCACTTTCAGTTTACCGTGCTACCCTTCAGTCTTACCAGCGCCCTTCGGGTGTTCACGAAAGTGATGGTGGTGGTCGCAGCTCATCTGTGCAGATCAGGGGTTTCAGTCTTCCCCTATCTCGACAATTGGTTGTTGAAGGCGGGCCGCCCCAAACAGTCGTCTCCCACCTCCAGACTACGGCCGACCTCCTGCACTCGCCGGGGTTCTCCATCAATGTGCCAAAGTCACACCTGTGCCCCTCTCAGAAGCTCCTTTTCATCGGAGCGGTTCTGGACTCTGCGCAGTTTCGGGTATATCCCTCCAAACAGCGGGTTCGGGATATTCAGGCTCTGATTCCGATCTTTCAGCCTTTATCCCGAGTCTCGGTCAGGTTGACACTACGGCTCCTGGGGCTGATGGCCTCATGCATACTTCTGGTGCATCACGCCAGGTGGCAGATGCGGGCTCTGCTGTGGGACCTGAAGTTTCAGTGGGCACAGCATCAAGGCAACCTGTCCGACAACGTCCTGATCTCGGAGGGTACTGCGAGTCAGTTGCAGTGGTGGCTCACAAACCGCGATTGGGTCAGTGGCAGATCTCTCTCCCTACCCCAACTGGAGCACGTACTGGTGGCAGATGTGTCCCTCCTGGGATGGGGGGGCCACATGGGAGAGAGGGAGATCATAGGCCTCTGGTCTCCGGCGGAGTCCCGGCTCCATATCAACCGTCTGGAGCTGCGGGCGATCCGATTTGCACTGAAGACATTCCTTCCCTCTGTCCGGGTAAGTGTAGTGCAGGTGTTCACTGACAACACCACCGCCATGTGGTACTGCAACAAACAGGGCGGGGTGGGGTCGTGGACCCTTTCTCAGGAGGCTCTGTGCCTCTGGCAATGGCTGGAACACCAGGGCGTCACCTTGGTGGTTCAACCTCTGCCAGGTTCCCTGAACGCCAGGGCGGACGAACTCTGCCGCCGGTGCATGATGGATCACGAATGGCGTCTGAACCCAGATGTGGCGCAAGGTCTCTTTCAGCAATGGGGAGAGTCTTGGTTAGATCTATTCGCCACCGAAGAGAACACGCAATGTCATCTGGTCTGTGCATTGGAGTTTCCATGGTGGCACTCGCTCGGTGATGCTTTTCGTCGCGAGTGGAGCTGCGGTCTGTTGTACGCCTTCCTGCCAATACCACTTCTGCCCAGAGTCCTGAAGAAGATCAGGCGAGACCGAGCCCAAGTCCTCCTTGTGGCTCCGGACTGGGCACGAAGATACTGGTATCCAGAGCTACTCAGTGTGAGAAGTTGGCCTGATATGCAGTGCTCACTATTCTAGTGATTTACTATGTATCAGTCCAAACGACCCTTATTGATGATTGGTTGTAAGTCAACCTTATAGACCAGCTATCCTAGTAGCATGGACAAGAGCAGTCTTTAGGCTAAACTCTAGAGAGCGTGTTAAGCCAGCTGTTATACCATCACATATACCCCTTGAACACCAAGTGAAAGGACACCACACAAGTTGTTATGAAAATAAAAGGATATTTATTTATAACACAACAACCCTGGACTCTTTATGAGGACAGGGTGCTAAGCACAATACAAAGCTCCTAAAGAAATACTGAAAGTCGCACAATTTACATAAATGCCCGAGGGGCACGAAAAACCATATACTATGGAAGTGGAATGCGAATCACTAGCAGGTAAGTAACAGTTCTCAGAGACTTTAGAATCGCTAGGCCTACAATGCTGAACCCTTAGATTAGAAGCAGGAGGCCTAGGGGCGCCGGGTGCAGAGTGGGAACTCTCACGCGCAATGCGGGACAAAGTCTATGGATGCTAGCAAATGCAAAGTTAGTGTTCTCGGGCGAACCCGACTAGGTAGGTCAAAAACGAAAGTGGATCTAAGCACTTAGACAGTGGATCTACGCTGGAGCACAGTGGTACTTGGTTTACCTAGCCCAGGGGCTGCGGCTGCATAGGGTTCAAGTGTCGTCGGGAATCCTCGTTGACGAACCAGGAGCCTGAAGTGGAAGTTGCTGGCAGGCGACCAGTGAAGATGTTCCTGGCTGATCCAAGGACTGGATCAGTGAAGAAGAGTACTTGTAAGCAGAGGGGACTGAGTTCTGAATCACTAGCCAGTGATTAGGTGGGCACCAGGATGGCACCGGACAAGGTTACCTCGACCAGGTGAGTGGGCGACGCTGGGCTCTGCAGTCTCTCGGACCAGGAGGCATTGTCGGCGACCAGGATGGAGGTGCGAGCTGTCCCACGAAGGTATCTGCTGTCGGCGATGCTGGACCCAGGATTGGGGCAACAACTCTTGTCAAATGCAAGCCCACGCGGTGGACTCAAAATGGCGTCTGGAGTGGACCAGGAGGGTTCGGGGTGCTCCTCTGTTGGAGGGGAGTAAGGGCTAGTTTAGAGGAGCTAGACCAGCGGTGAAACAAACGTAGGACGTCGTCTGGAGGGTCACTAGCCAACGGGCAAGTGACCGGACAACATGGCAAGCAACGCAGAAGCAAAAGGGCCCCACGCAGATCTGGTGGATGCTGGGGGGCTGGACTTCGGTGCTCGTGCTGCTTGGGGTTGAGGCTTCTCTTACCTCAGTGCACCCACTCGAGGGTCCCTCGGCGGTCGTGCTGGATCAGTGTCGTGCTGGTTCTGATGGTCACCGGTTCCTCTGGTCTCGTCGCACCCACGGTTCTCAGCTGTGCTGTAGAGGCAGGTAGAGGTCAGAGAGGGCAGGGAGTCCGGGTCTCGTCATGCTGGTCGGTCTGGTTCCGGAGGAAGGACGTACAGCAAACTGCAAGATACTTAGTTGGTGCCTGCTGCTGCAGGGTGACTACTCCTTAGTCACAAGGGAGAAATATTGAGAAGAAGTCTTGAGTTCCTTTCGTAGAAAGTAGTTTCAGGATTCAAAGATGATCTAATTTGGAAGGGTCCCCGCTCCTACCTTTATTCTAAAGAAAGGGGCTGGCACGTGACTAGGTCCTGCCCATGGGTGGGACCAGGAAGGGGGGTGGTTACACCCCTTTCCCCTGTCCGGACTTTCCCCAGCTCAGGGGCTGGTGTGCCCCTGGAACTGGTTCAAGCCGGCAGATGCATAGTGAGCACCGGGGTGCCACTTGCAGTCACCTTCCTATTCAGCCCTGCCTACCTAGGATACACAAAACCCTGTCTGGGATGGTGCTAGCACCGCCCCTGACAGGAAACCCTTTGTCCAAGCTCTCCTCGCTGGAAGGACTCCCAGCAGCCGGAGGTCAGACTTGTGTCTGTGGTGGCAGCATCCATTTTGTGATGCTGAGGCTCGAGTTAACTTTAACCGGGGTTCACAGTTACATACATGTCGTGTCCCTCTAGAAGGGTGGAATACTAACCCCGTCGCCAGAATTGGTGAGGGGCTAGTATTCCAATTCGTATGACACCTTACTCGACATGTTTTGATAAAGCAATACCAAAGATAGCAAATAACCGCGAGGATTATAATGCACTAAAGAGTATATGGTACGCGTTATCATAGAACAGCTATTAGGAGTTGGTTCCGCAAGCTGCAGACGGGCTCAGCTCATGCCAGAGCACCACCTCACATAATTCCAAGCACTCTGCCTTCAGGATTGTTAAGGCCTGCCATAGGAGTGACTGATAGGAACACATGTGTCTATTTTAGGGATAGATATAGGTATACTATATCTAAAGCAAAGGGTGATTACACCACCTTGCCCCAGCTGTCGTGCAGCCAGTTGTGTCAGATTTAGATGGCCAGCCAGGGGTGGCATAATACATACTGATAAGGTGGCCCAGTACCAATTGGTAAATGCACCTAAGGTACACGTGTCAATTTAGAGAGAGAACAGCTAGGCTGTGGGTCTGATTAGCAGGCCCACATCCAGGGAAGTCGTAAACCAGTGAAGCAAAAAGCAAAAATCTGGGGTGATCATAGGATTGCAGACCCTACTCTCCTACACTCAGCATGTCAGTTGATCCCCTGATTCGTCTGCCTCTTCAGGAGGACCTTCTGTCGCAGCAGCAGGGGACGGTCCACCGCCCGAACCTGTCCAGTCTCCACCTACATGCGTGGAGATTGAGCGGCGGCAGTTGAGGCCATTTGACTTGCCTCCACGGTATATGCCTGCAGATGGAACAAATTTGTGGCATGGTGCACAGCAAAGGCTGTGGATCCACTCTCTGCCCCCCTTTCAGAGGTTCTCCTCTTCCTCCTTTCTCTTGCCCAGCAGGGCTCTGCTCTGGGCACTATCAAGGGCTACCTCTCGGCCATTTCAGCCTTCTTAAGGCTTCCTGATCAGCCTTCTCTTTTGGAGTCCCCTGTTGAAAATAGTTTCTTGAAAGACATCACTCATGTTTCCTCCTGTTCCTTTCGTGATGCCTCAGTGGGACTTGAATCTTGTTCTGACGTACCTGATCTGCACTCCCTTTGAGCCACTTCATAACTGTCCTCTTCGTCTTCTGACTCTTAAAACTGAATTCCTGGTTGCCATCACCTCTGCCAGGAGAGTGAGTGAACTCCAGGCTCTATCTTCTAAACCTCCTTTCCTCTCTGTCCATCTGCACAAGGTTGATCTGAGGACTCGTCCTTCTTTCCTGCCCAAGGTAGTCACAGCCTTTCACATCGGGCAGTCCATCACCTTGCCCACCTTCTTTCCGCCTCCGCATCCCTCGACAGAGGAAAAGAGGCTCCACCGTTTGGACCCAAAATGTGCGCTCTCATTCTATCTGGACCGCACACACCAGTTTCGGGTGGACGACCAGCTCTTTGTTGGTTACGTGGGCGCTAAGAAAGGACGGGCGGTGCACAAGCGGACCATCTCTCGGTGGGTTGTCTTGTGCATCAAGGTTTGCTACTCCTTGGCAAAAAAGGAGCCTCCTGTTGGGCTGTGCACCCATTCTACTCGGGCCACGGTGGCTACTACTGCCCTGGGTCGGGGAGTCCCCTTGCAGGACATCTTGTCAAGCAGCTACGTGGGCCTTGCTGCACACGTTTGCTAGGCACTACTGCCCGGACAGCCAAGTCCGGAGAGATGGTTTTTTCGGCCGTTCCGTTCTCCAGGACTTTCTGGTGTGATCTTGGTTCTTAGACCCACCACCTGGGTTGGCATTGCTGGGGTATCTATTCTAAGGTAAGGAATGTAACACTAACGTGTTTCTTTCAGATGCACAAGTTACTTACCTTCGGTAACGATTAGTTAGTTACAAAAGAAACATTAGTTAGTGTTAGATTCCTTAACGTCCCACCCATCCTCCCCGTTCTGCGAACCGATATCTAGGGTTAAGGACATCACTTTCAGGGCCCTAGTTTCATGGCACCAGTTTCTATCATGGCTCTGCGTTACTGGCACAGAAAGCTATGTACAGAACTGTCGTCAGCGTGCAAGCGCGGCGTCTAAGTACTCCGACGTCATCCCCGCGATCACGACGACGGACACTGAGCCGCAGATGACATCTACCGACACGCAGGGATACAGCTGATGGAAACTTTCCGGATCCAGTCTGACGCCTGGAGATATTCTAAGGTAAGGAATCTAACACTAACTAATGTTTCTTACAGATATATCGTTACCGAAGGTAAGTAACTTGTGCTTTAAGGGGCTTACTCTGATTCTGAAGTCTCGATCCTTTATGGTTAATCGCCTCTTCAAAAATACCTTTTGTTCTTGGCTGTCGGTCCTTTTGAAAGAAGACCCGCCGCCTTCCTCTATCCTTGCGGCAAAACCGGAAACGCTGCTCTCGGTGAATCACAGAGAATACTGAACGTGTTGCCTTGGGTGTGGTTTTCTTTTATACCTGTGCCACACCCAAGGGAACGAGGATGCTCTGCACGTAATTGACGTTCCCTCGTGTAGCGGTAGAAACAAGACAGCCCGAAGCGGTTTGCCCAATGCCGGGCCCCGGGGAAAGCAGAGTCGCAGACTAGTCTTTCCCCGGGGTCTTTCGCGCAGGGGATAGGCCAGGTAGGGGAAGGGGAGGAGTTAGGGGGTGGGTATTTAAGCGCGGGGGAGGAAGGAAACTTCCTCTTTTCTGCGCCTGGCACCATCGGGAGGGAGCTCGAAAGGAGTTAGTTAGGACTTAGTTTCTGTGAGGCCTAGTGCTAATTTTGGTGGATTTCGCTCGGTGCTGTTTCACTGCAGCTGGGTTTCATCTTTTTCACTTTGTTGGTTTCTTTTGCTTGGGTAGGATGTCTGGTGTGTCTGCGGAACAGGTCCGCGAGGCCTTGTTGCTGCTTGCGAAGGCCGGCCGCGATGACCTTATTAGGCCTGGGGTCCTGGATCAGGCTTAAGTAGGGGCCACCAGGGGCACGCGGGCTGCCTCGGCCGGGGTTCAGGCGGCGGTGTTCGCCTGCTTGGAGGACGAGCTGGAACCTGAGGGGGGGTCTGAGGTTAGGAGGGGGGGCGGTGTTCCCAAGGATACGGCAAGGGGCGGGAAGCGCAGGACCCCCTCCGCGCGGCCTTTTCCCCCG
Source organism: Lissotriton vulgaris (assembly GCF_964263255.1). Taxonomy (NCBI): domain Eukaryota; kingdom Metazoa; phylum Chordata; class Amphibia; order Caudata; family Salamandridae; genus Lissotriton; species Lissotriton vulgaris. The sequence goes on from NW_028253139.1 coordinate 48,527, forward strand.
CTGGAGTTTTTGCCTGGGGCCTCGGGAGCGGCCGTGAGGGCCGTGCCTTCCGCGCTTCCGCCCCACGGGCCCCTGCCGGCGCCGGCCGGCGCCTTGCAGGGGGAGGGGCAGGCGGGTGCCCCAGCCGGGCCTGCCGTGGTCCTGGTTGGGTCCCCGGGTGGCAGTGGGGCCCCTGGGCCTATGGTCCACCTGGTTAGTGACTCTGTTCAGGAGGATGGGCCTGGGTTTGTGCTGCGGGAAGTAGGTGAGGTGGTGGAGGAGGCCCCCATTGACTTATCTAGGGGTTCCAGGGCGGGCACCCCGGCCGTTTTGAGGCCGGTGACGCCCGGGGTTTTGGCGGGTCGGAGCGCATCGCCCGCTCTAGTTCCCGTTGGCGGGCCGGGTTGGGTGCAGGGTTTCCACCAGGTGGGTTTCTTTCCACGTGGGGGTGATTTCTTTGGCTATTGCCTGCCCCCTCCCCCCCAGACTTGGGGTTCCCTTTCCTGGGAGGAGAGGTCCCGCGGGGAGCGGATTCTGGAGCAGATTCAGGAGGTTAGGTGGGCGGAGGAGACGAGGGCCAGGGTGGGTGCAGTTTGGGGTCATGAGATTGAGGGTCCCCTCCACCCCCACCTCTGAGGAGGAGCGGGAAGCGGAGAGGCAGGAGGAGGAGGCCAGGAAAGCCAGGGTGAAGAAGGCAGGGCAGGCCGCCCCCCTTCCGAAGGGTGCGGCCGGAGCAGGGACGGCCGGGATGGCTTTGAGGCCCGATGGTGCCGGGACCCGCTCAGGTTCGAGCGACCTGAGGGGGGGGAGGGGATCCAAGTCGGCGGTTGTCGGCAGAGCCAAGGGGGGCCTTGCGGGGCGCACCACGGCTCCGAGACGCAGGCCGGAAGAAGTAGGGCAGTCCGCGGCGGCTGTCCCTCCTCCGCGGGATCGGGCGACTTCGGCACGTGGTGCCTCTGGGATGCGTGGTCGAGGGAGCGTGCAGAAAGGTGTGAAGCGTGCGGTGAAGGAAGTGGTTTGCGAGGGTGTGGATCTGGAACCGGTGCTTGAGCTGGATTACAGTGATGAGAGTGAGGAATTGGAAGAAGGGGAGGTGCGGGATGACTTGGAAGGCGTAGGCGGCGCAGCGGGAGACAACGACCTTGGTGTGTTGCAGGTCGAGACTGGAACGAAGAAGAAGGCCGGATCTATGGCGGTCCGAGGGAAGGAGTCCAGAGGAAGGCCCCGGGAGCGGACGCCGGCACTCACAGGTGAGGGAGCCTGGTGGGCGGCTTGGGATGACGCTCCTCGGGGGGTGGGGGGGGAAGGTCGGAAACGCACCTGCCGGTCGGTGGGTGTGGGGGATGGTTCTGTGCGGGAGGGGGAGACGCCGTCCGGCGGTCCACCTGCGGATGGTAAGAAGGTGGATGGTAAGTCGGTGACTTTGGGGGTGCAAACGGACAAGGGTGATGGCAAGGAGGAGAAAGGGATGAAGGTGCCTAAGAAAATGCCTTATATGGGGTTGGCGATGCCTCTGGGGTCGCACTTGTCGGAGAAACTGAAAGAGAAAATCTGGAAACACGAGTTTGTGGACGTTTTTAAGTTGCTACATCGGGAGGTCCAGGCTAAGGAGGGCTCCAAGGAGGAGGAGTGGGAGTTGACGAGGCGGCCTCGGGTGCCGGTGACCATGGAGAATTGGACGTCGGCCTTTCTGATTTATGCCAGTGTTTATTGCCAGAAGTATCTGGACCGGGCGATTGCGCTGTTTAAATACATGGACATCATTCGCAAGGCCCAGATGTAGTTCGGGGGGTTTGCGTGGTTGAGCTATGACGAGGAGTTTCGGGCCAGGGTTAGCGCGGATCCGGAGAAGAGTTGGGGTGAGGTGGACCAGGAGCTTTGGATGCAGTGGATGGCGTCTTCGCACTCGTCGGCGTCCACACACACTGCCAGCGGTTTGCCGGTGTTGTATCGGTCTTTTCCGCCGCGTCCCGCCCAGGGCAGGGCGGGGGGTGGAACAGTGCCCAGCACCATTGTGTCAGGTCAGCCGTCTAAGCCCGGGGGTTCCGCCACGGGGGCATGTTGGAGCTACAATCGGGGTTTCTGCTCTCGGTACCCATGTAAGTTCAAACACGAGTGTTCGAAGTGCGGCGGTAAACACGCCCTTACGCAGTGCCTCATGCTCACCACCCCCTCCGAACAATGGAGGAACGCGAGGGGACGAGGCCAGCCTGGCCCGAAGGGCGCCTACTCCGGTTAGGGTGGAGGCGATGGCCCCGTGGCTCGCGTGCTATCCTGATCGCGAGGCCGCGGCGCGGCTCTTCTAGGGGTTCACTGAGGGTTTTCGGGTGGGCTACCAGGGTCCCAGGGAGCAGCGTTGGGCTGAGAATTTGAGGTCTGCGAGGGAGTTGCCGGGGGTGGTTGCTGCGAAGTTGGAGAAGGAGGTGGCGGAACGGAGAGTGGCTGGCCCGTTTACTGACTGGCCATTGCCGGACCTGATCATTTCACCGTTGGGGGTGGTTCCCAAGAAGGAGCAAGGGGAGTTCAGGATGATTCACCATTTGTCGTGGCCGGAGGGGCGATCGGTGAATGACTTCATTGCGGAGGAGGACTCGAGGGTGCTGCATGCGTCGGTGGACGATGCGGTCCGGCTGGTGAGGTCGTGTGGGCCCGGTATGGAGTTGGCGAAGTGTGACACTAAGTCGGCTTTCCGTCTCCTGCCTATTCACCCAGCGGATTTTGCGCTTTTGGGCATGCAGTTTGGGGGGGCCATCTACGTGGACAAGGTTTTGCCCATGGGGTGTGCAATCTCCTGTGCGCTGTTTGAGCTTTTTAGCACTTTCTTGCAGTGGGTCATGGTGCGGGTGAGTGGGTGCCGTGAAGTCACTCATTACTTGGACGATTTCCTCTTCCTGGGGAAGGCGGGGTCGGGAGATTGCGGCAGGGCCCTGTCGCGTTTCCAGGCCTTGGCCTCGCAGTTTGGGGTGCCGTTGGCGCCTGAGAAGATGGCTGGCCCCAGCTGTTGCCTCACTTTCATGGGGATTGAACTGGATTCGGTGTTATGACCCGATTGAGGTGGGCCTGTTTCGTTTGTGCATGGTGTGGATGTTTTTTTGGGGCGTTCCGGGTGTCTGAGCTGTTGGGCACGAGACGGGGGGCGGGTAGGTTGTTTGAGGAGGTGCGTGTGGATGCGGGGCGCTTGGGGATCTGGCTGGGTCGCTCGAAGACGGATCAAGTGGGCAGGGGTAAATGGGTGTGGTTGAATGAATCTGGCGGGGCGGTTTGCCCGGTTCTGGAGTGGAGGTCTTTCTCGAGGACGGCTGGGGACCGAGGTGGCGAGATTTTCTGCCATGCGTCTGGTGCAAGAGTGACGGCTGGCCAGTTGTTGGCGGTGCTGCGTATGGCTTTGGGACGCTTGGGGATGGATGGAGCTGGTTTCGGTACTCATTCCTTTCGCATTGGGGCTGCGACTGCGGCGGCTCGCCTGGGTTGGTCCTGGGACAGGATTAGGAGGATTGGGCGTTGGAAGTCGCGCTGTTGCGAGAGATATGTGAGGAAGTAGTCTGGTCCCAGGCAGGTTGTTGGTTGTTGCACTGTTTTGTTTGCCTGTTCTAACATCTTTTTCTTCGTAGGTTGCGTGGGTGGCCCGGGCGGTATGACGGTGACTTGGATCGTTGGGCACTCATTCGTGCACTGGGCTTCCAAATATGCGGACCAGCAGGTTTACAGCCGTAACCTGGGACTGAAGGGACAATTGCACGAGGTGAAATGGTGGGGAAAGAGCGGAATGCGATGGGGGGCACTACTGCCCTGGCTCGCGAAGATGGTCCCACAGAGGGGATGCCCGGATTTGCTGATCATTCATTTGGGGGAAAATGACCTGGTGCAACTGTCTGGATTGGCATTGTTACAACTTATGCAAAGGGACTTGGAAGTGTTGAAATCAAGGATGGCGGGGGCCTGCATTGCCTGGACGGAGCTGGTCCCCAGAAAGTTGTGGAGGGGGGCTGTGAAACACGGGGCCCGGAGGAAACCTAAAGGAGCAATGAGACTCTACTGTGCGGACAGGGACGTTAAGGTCATTGCACATCCTGGGATTCGACTGGAGGAGCCTTTAGCCTTTAGGGAGGACGGTGTGCACTTGTCTCGGCTGGGCAATGCGTGGTACATGATGGAGTTGCGGGATGTGGTGAGCAAGTTGTGGAACGAGTCTATCTGGTGTCGACGGGAGTAACTGTGCAGTGACGGACGGACGGCCCTTGGGGGGGTGGGGCAGTGAACCGCCCTACAGGGGGTTCACTGGTTGGCAGGATTCGAAGGGACAGGGGGTCAAGAGCGGGCATACCCATCCCTTGGGGGGGAGTTGGCACAGGACAGATAGAAGCGTGAATGGAAGGTTGCAATGACTGGGGGCTGGAAGACGGTGATTGACGGGCAAGAGAAGGGTGTTTGGAGCCGCTAGGGCTTGGTGATGACGCGGAGTGAATGAAACGAATGGGGGGGGAAGTGTGAGTGGGGGTTTGCTGTTACTGTTATTGTTGATTTATTGTTATGTACAGATTCGCAGTTCTGGTCTAATAAAATGGCCTTTTACGCTGACACTGCGTGGTCTGTTTTATTGCGCGATGCCGGGCCCCGGGGAAAGCAGAGTTGCAGACTAGTCTTTCCCCGGGGTCTTTCACGCAGGGGATAGGCCAGGTAGGGGAAGGGGAGGAGTTAGGGGGTGGGTATTTAAGCGCGGGGGAGGAAGGAAACTTCCTCTTTTCTGCGCCTGGCACCATCGGGAGGGAGCTCGAAAGGCCGCCCACCCACCCGGCAGTTAGTGGTGGTTTTGGGTCGGTCCATAGCGTTGCCAGTTTAGGCCAGAGCTGCTGTAGGCAGGATTCGAAGGGACAGGGGGTCAAGAGCGGGCATACCCATCCCTTGGGGGAGGAGTTGGCACAGGACGGATAGAAGCGTGAATGGAAGGTTGCAATGACTGGGGGCTGGAAGACGGTGATTGACGGGCAAGAGAAGGGTGTTTGGAGCCGCTAGGGCTTGGTGATGACGCGGAGTGAATGAAACGAATGGGGGGCGAAGTGTGAGTGGGGGTTTGCTGTTACTGTTATTGTTGATTTATTGTTATGTACAGATTCGCAGTTCTGGTCTAATAATATGGCCTTTTACGCTGACACTGCGTGGTCTGTTTTATTGCGCGATAATGCGTGTCTTTACGTTAGCAGTTCAAAGACACCCATCAAGTTCTTTACAATGTGCTGTGTTTTCAAAGCGCTCATTGTCCCCGCTAGAGCGCCCAAACTCTGAACAATGCCTAACACAACAGAACGCCCCAACTCAATAAACAATGCCCAATTCAACATAAAAGAAATGTCAAGAGAAATGTTAAGACAATGCATATATTCAAATAGTGGATACACGTGGCAACAGCAATGACTGTGTTAAGACAATGCATACATTGAAACAGTGGATGCACGTGGAACCAGCAATGGCTGTGTGTGTTCATGAATCATTAAAGAGAGATCTGTTCAGCATACTGTTGGAAGAAGAACACAGTTCAAGCTAGATGCTGTAACATTGCCAGCAGTATCGAGCCATAGGTTGGCGCCCTGCATTTTGCCTCACAATGCCCGTGAGCAGGAGTGTGTGCCCCGAGACTCGCGACCCAAATCATGACAATACCGTTCGATTTGATTAGATCCGCTGCCTGGCGTGGTATAAAAGAGGACTGAAGTGTTAAATGAACCCATAACGCGCAGCTTATACAATGATATACCACCTTCATAACCATTCACCTTTCCCGGCCGCGCGTTTGGCATAGCATCCCCTGGCTGTTTAATGATGGCATCCCCTGGCTGTTTAATTGCAATCTGCTCTCTCATGTTAATTGGATCGTTAGGATTCCTCTCATCTCGGTTGCCAATTAACAGGCGGGGTTTTAATAAGACCTAACCGCGTCAGTATGCACAACAGCTCCCTCCCCCATCCCTGTCCCTTCGAGCACGACGAGGGGGCTGCAAAGGCCGCTTCCCATCGCCGTGAGCCCCCCGTGGAAGAGGAAACGTGCCCCCCCTGTGCTAATCACCGGAAGAGCGCCGCCATTCGTCACTAGGTAGAGCCTCCGCATTATACCCTTCTCCTGGAAACGGCTATCACTCGGTTATTAAGACAAAAAAACACATTTTTTGATTGGCTCCTGTCATTTGACACTGTGGTTGCAAAAATGTGTGGATAATAACAACGGTTCGAGAGCCTTTGTTGACAACTGTCAGATACGCATGTGATGATGACAGTACATTGAGCAAGGGGCTTGTGAGGGTGTTATTTCTTATTTATTTGTTTGCTGTAGCGCCTAACTTGTCGCCTTGCGATTATTCAGTCATACCTATGGCTTGAATGCAAAAGGTGTTGCCCAATATCTAAAAGGGAGTGTAGGGGCATTCGCACACAGGCCTCGTTATTTGGAAAGGTGTTAAAATTGCAGCAGCGCCGGGCACGTTACAGCAGGTTTGGCTGATATGTCTCTGACTCTACTCCGCACCTACGGGGCAATCAGAAGCGCCATGGTGGACAGTCATGGAATTTCCACATTTTAGCACAGGGATGGGTGTTTTTTATTCAGACGCATTAGGTCATAAAAGCTCAAATTGCATTTACCTAGCGTTTACCACCGGCTTCATTGGAAAAAACATCTTTGATTCACTTTTCTACTGGTAAGAAGATTCTAGGCGTAGACCATTATCTGTTGAGGGTCTCCAGTCATAATCTGAGCCAATCACTTCTACTATTGCGGGTTGGGTTTGAAACTAATCAACACTGTACAAGGGGGACTCAAAAATTGCCAAAACACCATGACGCACTAACAGGTAGATTCATGAAGCCAAAATCGGCTCGCAAAGGGCCAGATTCTGAGAATCTGGCCCTTTGCGAGCGCTATTTTTGCATTTGGAATTCATCATCCCAAATGCAAAAATCGCTATTATAGAATTCACAAATTTGCGAGGAATTGCATTTAAGGAATCTCAATTTGAGATTCCTTCCTTACAGACCGCTTACTTTTTCATCCCATTT
>NW_028253140.1:0-26880 GCF_964263255.1 Lissotriton vulgaris
CTCGATTCCGAGAAGCCTGACTTACTGCTCTTGACAGAAACCTGGTTCTGTGATTCTTCCCTTCCCGCTCTTTTGGCTACCCTCCCCCCTCCTACGTTGCCTTGCGCGCCGATCGCCCGGCGGGTAGGGTAGGTGGTGGTGTGGCATTAATTGCTCGCTCTGAATTGAACTTTCAATCCCTTCCCTTCCCCCCCATCCCCCCAACTGAATTCCTTGTAGTCCGCTCCCTCTCCTTCTCCCCCCCAATTACATGCCTCTTGATGTATCGCCCACCCCAGCCTTCGTCTCTGTTCTTACCTGCATTTCAAGACCTACTGGCCACCCTGGTGGTCAACTACGCCTCGGTCTTGGTGCTAGGCGATTTTAACTACTGGCCCTCGGACCCTTCTGAGTGTACTGCTTCGAAGGAATTCAACGAATCTCTTCTCTCTTTGAACTTCGTTCCGCACATATCTGTCCCCACTCATTCTCGCGGTCACATACTCGACCAGGTTTGGTCCCTCAACCTTCCTGTTTCACCGGTGTCTGTATCTCCCTGTCCCTGGTCCGACCATGCCCTTATCTCTTTCTCCATTTCTCTCAACCCTGTATCTAAGGTCCCACACGCCAAAAACACCTGGGCGCGGAACTGGAACAGAGTTGATCTTCCCTCCTTGACCTCCCTGCTTCGGAACTCCATTCCGACCCTCTCTGGTCTTTCATCCGACTCTCAAGCCATTGCTATCAATACCTGGCTGGCTGGAGGTTGTGACTCAGTGGCTCCTATGCGTCGTATTTCCATCCGACGACCCAAGGACTCCAACAGGTGGTTCAATGACCACCTAAAAGAGCTAAAACTGTCCGTACGGCAAGCAGAGAGGCAATGGAGAAAAAATTACTGCCCCTCACTAAAAACTCATTATCTCACATTACTTACCGAATATAAAAAAGCAATCCTAGCCGCCAAAACCATCTACTTCTCAACTAAAATAACGACAGCCGAAAATAAACCTAGGGAGATTTTCGGTATAGTGAACGACCTAGCCTTTTCCGACAGAGCCTCACCCCAAATCCCCCCATCCCAGTCCCTGTGTGACCAACTAAACACCTACTTTCTGGACAAGATCGCAACCATCAAGGCCAACATACCCCTCCCCTCGTCTGCCTTCGTTGATCCTTCCCCTCCCACTGTTCAATGCCATCTTACCTCTATTCCCCCCCTCACTGAGGAAGTATTCTTGGAGATACTCCCCAAAGTAAAATCGGGTTCTCCGGCAGACATCTGTCCGGCACGAATCCTGCAACAAATTTACTCCTCTTGTCCCGAACCCCCCATTACTTTCCTCAATAGTTCCCTTACGCAGGGAGTGGTGACCCCCGCGCTCAAAGCAGCCACCATAGTGCCCATTCTAAAGAAGCCTGGCGCTGACCCGTCCATCTCAGCCAACTACCGCCCCATTTCCCTGCTGCCCTATTTGGGCAAGGTGCTTGAGCGCCATGTCACCTCGGTATTCAGCACCCACGTAGAGGCAAATGGGGGTCTGGCTTCCCGCCAGGCCGGCTTCCGCCCCAGGCACTCGACCGAATCAGTCGTGGTGTCGATCCTAGACAACCTGAGGAAGGGTATGGATCTTAACAAACACCAGGCGCTGGTGCTCCTCGACCTCTCCGCCGCCTTTGACACGGTGGACCACTCCATCTTACTGTCCCGTATCAAGGCGGCTGGAATTGAGGGATCAGCCCTGGTCTGGCTATCCTCCTTCCTGAGGGACCGCACCCAGGTTCGGCTGGGAGACTTCACGACCACCTCACTTCACGTCACCTGTGGTGTTCCCCAGGGTTCCTCTCTTTCCCCCTTACTGTTCAACCTTTACATCTTCCCTCTTATCTTCGCACTTCAGCAGCTGGAGGTCACCGTGTACAACTATGCGGATGACCTCCAGCTCATCTTTGACCTGTCCTCTTCTCCCCTTTCTGCCTCAAACTTCCAGTCTATTATGATTTTCATCAGGGACTGGATGAACTACAACCATCTCAAGTTGAACCCGGATAAAACCGAGTTGGTTCTCACCGGTGGTTCTTCCAGTCCCTGGAACTCTCTCTTCTGGCCCTCCTCTTTTGGTCCCTCCCCCACTCCTTCCACTACAGTCAAAACACTGGGTGTCAAAATGAACAACCAACTCACCCTCCACTTACAAATTAGCTCTGTAGTCTCCTCCTGTTTCCTCACCCTTCGTACCATCCGCACCGTCTCCCGTTTCTTTTCCCCCCAGGCACTTAAGTTGATCATGGCCGCGCTGGTGATCTCGCGGCTGGATTATGCCAATGCCCTGTACAACGGCATCCCGGCATACAGCCTGCGGAGGCTCCAGATGGTCCAGAACCAAGCGGCCCGGTTGGTCTATGGTCTCCCACGTTTCCACCACTCCACACCCCTCCTCAAGCAGCTTCACTGGCTTCCTGTCAAGGAACGCTCCCTCTTTAAAACTGGCTGTATGGATTTTCAGGCCCGCCAGGGCACTGCCCCAGCCTTCATTTCCTCGCTGATAAATGAATACGTCCCGATCAGAGAGCTTCGCTCCTCTTCCAAGTCTCTCCTGCAAATCCCACGTTTCAAACGTAAAAAGTGGGGTGGAGCCAATTTCTCTACCCTGGCTCCCACATTCTGGAACTCTCTCCCCGATCACCTTCGTTCTGCCACTCAATATGTCTCTTTCCGCAAAGACCTAAAAACGTTCCTGTTCAAACAGGCCTTCTCCGTGTAAACTGGCCCCTCCTTGCCCTACGACAGGTTCACTTCGCCCTCAATTGTTGGACCCTCCACTAGCGCCAAGAAACCGTACGGTGATCGTTGCGCTCTATAAATGTTTTAAATTCAAATTCAAGCAAATACAGAAAAAAGAGAAAAGACCAGAGAAGAAGTAGGGAAGGGGGAAGAAAAAGCTGAGCTAACTCATTGAAATGGATAAACAAAAAACAACCAAAACGTTGCGAGTAATGCCTAATTGATATGCAGCTGTTAAATGCCATAAAAAGACGCTCACCGCTCTGCCGGTGATACTTCCGACCCGGTGGGTCCCTTGACCAATTCAAGTAAGAATACGGATTTCAAGATGGACACTACATAAAAGTAAAAGAGAAAAAACAAGGGAGAACTCTGTTTTAAAATGGAGACTGTCATACGGATATGTTTACTTGATTAAACCTACAGAAATGAGCGTATGTCACCCGATCAAGATAGCAAGCCTCACGTACGGGATTGGGGGCTAAAACTTCTTAATTTATATAGATATAATCCGTGTTCTATTTGCAAGTTGAGTGTAAAGATACCACTCCGTAGACTTAAACACAATATCACAAACGACAAAAATCCACAATATTACACTTAACATTACTTAAAAGATGATTCAAGTCTCTTAGATCAAGTTGCTGTTAAATGCGACAAAGTTCTCAACAAAGTACCTGGATGCGTAACGCAAAGTGAACAAAAGGCTCACAAAAGGGGAGATGCGTCGGTTCCGTGACCTGGGGGTAACGGTTGCGTCCTTCCTCAATGCTTGCGCAGAGTAGGGAACTCGTCATGAGCCTTACCGGTGTGGAGGTGATGCGTAGATTCTCGGCCTGTGGGTCCATTGCGGTGCGCAAGATGGCGCCTTGATGCGATGCGACGATCCGGTTGCGATGTGAGAAGGTGGCTCCCTTGATGCGGCGAAGACGATGTGATGGCGATGCGATGACGCCCTGGCAGCCTTGCCGCGACTCTTTACTTTGGAGCCGCGGCAGGCACTGCGACACGCTTCTCCGGCGATGCGATGTCAACTCTCTCGATGGCGTCATGCTTCTCCGGTGATGCGACAGCAGACAGCTTCGATGAACACACGCTTCCAGGGAGATGCGACAAAGGCTCGCTTCTCTGGCGTTGCGATGATTTGAGCTGCGGCGGCGACATGCTTCTTCTCGATGCGTCACGCTTTCAGCTCCCAGCAAGGAAATTCAGGAGGGAGCTCGAGGTGAAGTCTTTTGTCCCTGAGACTTCAGCAGGAGGCATGCACAGTTCAAGCCCTTGGAGAATATTCTGTAGATGAACGTCCTTACAAAGTTCCTTCTCCTTTCCCTTGGCAATGAAGCAACCACTCCCAGCAAACAGCACACTGGCAGAGGGGCAGTCCAAACTCCTGCAGCTTCCTTGGTACTTCCCCTTGGCAGAAAGGTTTCTTGTTCCAGAAGTGATCTAATTTCTTGGGATCAGGGTCCCAATATTTATACCCCAAACTCCTTTGTTCTCTGAAGGCAGAGAGGCCTCTGCCTAGTCCAAGCCAGTTCCTGATAACTTTGTTTACATGACTCTCCTCCTACTTTCGCTGGGAGGGCAGAGACATCAGCCGCCCCACAGGCGGTGGAGCCAGCACAGGGGAGGGAAGATACAGCTCTGGAGCACTCTGTTGATAGGATTCCTCTTCTCCTTTCACTGTGCAGGGCAGAGACATCAGACAAGCCACAGGGGGTGGAGCCAGCATTGTAGAGGGAAGGTCCAGCCCTACCAAGGTCCCAGGTGCACTCCTCCCTCCCATCTGAATGTAAATCTCCCTATTCACCACTGGGCTGTCCCAACCTGTCTCCTGGAATTTCCCCAGCCCTGTCACACACAAACCCGGACAAGGAATACACAACCCAGCAGAGGCAGGCTCAAATGGTTAGGCAAGCAAATACCTGCTTTCTAAAAGTGGTATTTGCAAACACAGAATATTAAAATAACCTTTACTAAAAGATGTACTTTATTATTTTGAGTTCAGGCATACTAAATTCGAATTTCTACCATGTTCCCTGAGTCAGTTAGGATTATAAGAATGTAATAATCTAACTGCCCATTCTAACCTATGAGAACAGGTAGCCTTCAATAGAGAAAAACTAAAATGACTGTAATTCGCTATTAGAACATGCTACACACATCAGAGCATGTCCTACCTTATACTTACAATGCACCCTGCCCTTGGGCCTACCATAGGGGTGTCTAATATGAAGCAGAGGGAAGGTTTAGGGACTGGCAAGTGGGTGCCCTTTTCCAAGTTGACATGGCAGTGCTAGACTGCACACAGGCCTTGCACCAGCAACATTTGATTTACAAGCCCTGGGCACACATGGTGCGCTGTACTAGGGGCTGACAGATAAATCAAATAACCCAATTATGGAATCCAATCAGTATATCAATTTAACATGGGGAGCACTTGCACTGTGGCACTGATTAGCAGTGGCACAGTGCCCAAAGCATAAATCCAGCAAAAACATATCAAAACCATGGAGGCAATCCGTCAAAATGGAAGGGAGACTCACGCCAATAATGCCAGGTCTAACACACATCATGAGCCACCCCTAGTAGGAAGGCTCTGAAGCACTGGGGTACCACCAGCACACGGGCTGACCCAGGCTCAGCAACCTTAGACTCACTATACAGGAGACCATTCTCCCAATAGATCCAATGTGATCCGGACTGATCACCTGCTGCCTGGCTTATAGCCTGTTGCCGCAAACCCTGAAGAGAAAGGAATTCTCTCTGCTCCTGGCAGAATTCTTCCCTGGAGGGGCCTCCTTCCTGTTGTCAATGGGTCAGTTCAGGCAGGTCTCCCTGTTCAGATACCTGCTCCCCAGTAGGCTCCAGGGCATCCCCCTCAGGGTCTACCTCTTCCTGGGCAGTGGGAACTTTGGGGGCCGGTTTCCCCCACACCCTCTTCTCTCTGAGGTTTTGTTCCTGGGCCTCCCTCTCAGACTCCAGGTCCTCTTGAGCACCCCTTCGGGCTGCCATTGACTGGGTGGTCACACACGCCCAGTCAGGAAGACCCACCATCTCCAAGTGAGTACCCTGCTCCACCTTTCCCCAAGGTGAGCTCTCCAAATTGTTCCCCAACAAACAGTCAACAGGCATGGCGGGCCTCACAACTACCTGAAGAGTACCAGAGATCCCCCCCCACTCAAAGGGAACCTTAGCCATTTGACAATGGCTCTCTGTGTTGTCGGTGGCAACAACTCAGCAAAATGCACGAGGGACAATCTGCTCTTGAGACACCAGGTGCTACTTGACAGCTGTCACACTGGCTCCTGTATCCCTAAGACCCTCCACCTTATGGCCATTGATGGTCACCCACTGCCCATATTTCTTAGTGTTGTTGGGCAGCTGGGTCCCTGGGACCACCCCACATTCTTGACGAGAGTCAAAATGGGTTTCGCTCGCAGCACAGTACTGAAACGGCCCTGCTTTTTATGACCGAACATCTGCGGTCTGTGCTGGATGCTGGGCAGACTGCGGCGCTCCTTTTGTTAGACCTGAGCGCCGCGTTCGACACGGTGTCTCATGACATCTTGATGCGGCGCTTGGAGGAGGTAGGTATCGCTGGGAAGGCTCTTCAGTGGTTCCGCTCTTTCCTCTCGGACCGGTTTTTCAAAGTAGCTATTCCACCTGGCCAGTCCTCTTTCCATCCTTTGGGTCTGGGAGTCCCTCAGGGCTCTGCGTTAAGCCCCACACTGTTCAATCTGTATGTGAAACCGCTGGCCGCTGTCGTCAGGCAATGTGGCCTTACCATGACATCGTACGCCGACGACACGCAGCTGGTGGTGACACTCAGTGGGGACCCTGAGGTGAATGCGCCCAGATTCCGTGCAGGACTTATAGCTGTGGCTAATTGGATGTGTGACAACTGCCTACAGCTTAATGCGAAGAAAACCGAGGTCCTGATTTTAGGGAAACAGGCGGAACTTTGGGGAGACCAGTGGTGGCCTCCCGAATTGGGGGTGTCTCCTATTCCAGCGGCCGAAGTTAAAAATCTGGGGGTCTGGCTGGATTCCAACCTCTCTTTTACCAGCCATACAAAGAAGACAGCAGCTACCTGTTTTGGTATTCTGCGAGGACTGAGACCTGTCCTCAAATTCTTCGACCCCCCCACGCGGCAACTGGTGGTTCAGGCCTCCATCCTCTCCCGATTGGACTACGGGAGCGCCCTGCTGCTTGGAGTCAATCAGGCTGAGGCTACTCGGCTTCAGAGGGTGCAGAACGCCGCTGCGCGGGCCATTGTGGGCCTTCCGAGACGATGCTCCGTCTCCACCGTTCTGACCTCCCTTCATTGGCTTCCGGTCAGACAGAGAATCAAATTTAAGGCTCTCTGTCTGACATTTAAGATCCTGAAGCTTTCCTCCCCTCCCGCCCTTGCGGGCCTTATCTCTCCGTATGTCCCTGCGCGGTCCCTCAGGTCTGAATCTTACCATCTGGCGATTAAGCCAAGATTCAGACTGAGTAGGATGGGAGGACGCTCTTTCCGCATTCTGGCGGCTGATTTATGGAATTCCCTTCCTGTCCACATCCGTGCCCTAAATAGCCTAACTCTTTTCAGACGCGCCATCAAAACTCACCTGTTTGCCTCTGCTAACTGATTCTTCTTTCTCAGCTCCTCCTGTTATGTTGTGGCACTTGATCAGGCGCCAGTACGCCCCTTCGCTGGGGCAGCTGTGCGCCAAATAAAAGTTATTAACATAACATAACATAACATAACAGCCTCCTAAAGAGACAAGGGACATTTCTGCGGGACTCCACCCAACTTGGACACCAATCTCTTCCCCCAGGGCTACACTTACCATCTGTTGGGGTGGTATAAAGAAGAACAAGGGAGACCCTACTCACAACGGAACCAGGGTAAAGTGTTTATCCAGAAAAACAATGGTTCCTGTGGCATATCACTAGTTAAGTCTGCAATAAATCGGGCACTTAATGCCTATTCCACTATTAGAAACAGGGTGGCAAAGAGAAGAGACACAATTAAGTCCATATCAAACCATTCTTTTATGTAAATCTTTGATTGAAAAAAATCAACAATGCTTTCGACTACAACATATACTACAATATATAAGGTGCAATGTGTCCCCAGTGATTTGTGAAGTAAGCAAAGAAACAACGTGTGTACATTTAGGTGAACTATACAGGTTACAATTGTGACTATTTACAAGAAAAGAGACATGACTCCAAAAAATTATTTAAATCAATCATAGAACAGTTGCTACACGATCATAAGCACTGTGTGAGTCTCATTCGCCTCCAGTACGTCGACGGCGTTTCAACCCTTAGAGTAAGGGTCTCATCAGGACAAAAGAGTGTGGGACGTCTAAAAGACATAATATATATTGTCTAATTATAATTATATGTAGTCGCCTTGAATATTAGTAAATATTCTTGGAAAGGTGAAGTGATTTACCTTAGAAAGGGCTAATGGATGGAAACCCATGCGTGTAGAAGTAAAATAAATTTACTTACAGTGAACCCAGCCGGGCACTGTCAGAGGGCAGACAAGTAAAAGCATAGAATTAGCTACGTGAGCGCAAACATCAGAATTATGTATCTGGAGCGACCCAGACTGAACAACTTACCACTGTCATAGACACTTTGGTAGTTGTAGTATCTCTGTATCAAAAACGGACGATGACGCTGCTGAGCAAAATTACTCAGGGTTCTGTGAATGAAACACATGGGGTCTAAATATTTTATATATACGCTGGCAATAACTATATGTTTCTAAATGCTAAAATACTCATCACATTGTGATGCCTACCTGAGCCCGATGTAGACTAGCGCACTCGCTAGTTACAGTAAATGAATTTATGTGCAAACGGACGTTGCCGTCACTGCGCGAATTGGCCAGAAGATATCTGCAATTATAATCAACAATATCCGATTACTACATGGGCTGGCAATCACCTAACACTAACGGACGTAAAATCGTATTCATTTGCAGTGCCTACCTGGGCGCTTGAAGCACTCGCTCGATCGCTGCCTTCTGGGATAGTGTGGTGGCTGGCGGGTGACGTCACAGCGTTTTAACATGCCCGGCATTACGTGCGTGATCGAGATAGAAAAGAGACTAATGTTTATGTTTTACGAAGAGTAGCGTTACTCGCGCAAGGGTCTAGGTGGAAATGTTTTGCAATGTGGAGTATCTAAACAATATGCCAGCTACAAAATAAGAGTATTATAGGGTATTCTTCTATATTGGAGATAGGGATGGCAGAGAGAGAGGCACCATTGTATACAGAAGATTATATCACTAAATTGACAAGTGGTCCTTCTTTATTTTCGAATTTACCTGTAAATACTAGCAGCCCTAGACAAGTATTGATTGATAAACTGGCAAAGCTAAGAAAAAACACGTGCGTACAGAACTGCATGGTCGGATGCTCTCGGACTACTTACGTGCAGGCATTATACCTCAGTGGTTACAGATAAGAAACGTACCAGGGATCTTCAGAGAGGACCCTAAATTTAAGGGCAGTTTCTGTGGAATTTCTGTTACTTGCTCACGCCATTGGATGGTTCTCGGTGTAGAGACCTCCCTAGAACATTCTAAGGCTGAGTTAAAAGAGATAGAAGAGCTAGAGAAGGAACTTCTGGGCGGGGACGGAGTGACTGAAGCTAAGACATTGCTTGAGAAATTGAATAAAACTATAGAAGAATTCAACACTTTCGAACTTAAAAAGAAAGCAGACAAGGTCACAAAGGACATAAAAAACTATAACAAAGAGAGAGCCTTCCCTTATTTGAAGGAAGATTACTTCACCACCTTTCCCAATCAAAATAGACAAAATACCTGGGGTCGATTTAGGAGGAACCAGCCAGTCACATTCTCCGAATCATCGGGTGGGTCCAGTGATTCAGAAGGCCAGCCAGGGCCTAGTAATTTCAACAATCAGGGCCAACCTTTTTTAGACAAAGGAGGCAAAGCCAAGAAGAGAGTCTGGCACCAATACTCAGGAGAACGACAAACGAGGAACAAGCACTATCAATGGGGGCCACAACCATACTAGATTCTAGAGACAATATGGCCACAATACCAATTTTCAATTTGTCTAACCATGAGTTATCATCATCTGAAATCTCCCTACTAAGTAGAGGTCTATCCTTTGTAATTACGGAAAGACCAAACTACTTTAACTTGAAATCAGAGCTGTTTCAGTTCTTTAGAAAGATCCGTCTAAAAATCTTTTTCAAAAATCGTGAATTTAGTACACAAGATTCGACAACAGGGTTAAAACTACCATCTACTTTTTACCCTACAAATAGTATGATGCCACCAGAAGTACTCACGTTTGAAAAAATGATTCTAGAGGAGATGGAAAATTTGAAAAAGAATAAGCAATTCATACCATATAATATAACACTTCTAGAAAGACAAGCCCTCAACAATTTGAAACATGATACCTCCATAATACTAAAACCCGCAGACAAGGGTGGGGGGATTGTAATTCAAAATAGGACGGATTACGATACTGAGATTACAAAACATGTCTCCGAAGAGAAACATTATAAAAAATTGAACCGTAATCCTCTCTCCGAGATCAAAGAGAAAATTTTGCAAATTACAAAAGAAGGTTTAGATGAAGGTTTTATCACAAAAAAAGAATTTGACTTTTTGAATTCATCTAACCCTAGAACGCCCGTTCTATATACTCTCCCCAAAGTCCACAAAAGTACAACACACCCTCCTGGCAGACCCATCCTATCAGGATGTGGCTCAGTTTTAGAGCCAATTGGGAAGTACATTGATTTTTTTATCAGAGACTTTGTTCCTTTGCAACAGAGTTATGTGCGTGATACTATGCACATGATTAATTTAGTTGAGAAAATACCATACAATCACGAGACTGACTGGCTTGCAACCCTTGATATAGCATCCTTATACACAAACATCCCCCAAAAAGAGAGTATCAGTTGTATCAAAGAACTTCTCGACACAAGACCACATCCATTTAATGTGCCTACCTCATTTATTATTTCTCTGTTAGAAATAGCACTTCAGAGAAATTATTTTGTCTCAAATGGCCAATTTTATGAACAATGTTGTGGCACCAGTATGGGTGCAATTTTTGCCCCAAATCTGGCGAATATTTATATGAATCACGTTGAAGGAGCTTTTGTCTTGAATGTTCTAAATCCATACTATACCAGCATTAATTGCTGGTATAGATATATAGATTATATTTTTTTAACTTGGAGAGGCAGTGAAGAGAACTTCACCAAGTTCATCTCATATCTGAATACTGTTCAAATCCATTTGACTTTTACCTCAACCATACATAAAGAGACGATTCCCTTCCTAGATTTAAACATCTTGAACGCAGACAATATGTTGATCACATCTCTCCATAGGAAACCTACGGAGAGAAACACTCTGCTATCATACAAAAGTCAACATCCGCAAGCTTTGAGGGACGGCCTGCCATTCGGCCAATTTTTGAGAATTCGCCGGAATTGTGCCCGACGAGAGGACTATATGAAAGAATCAGAAGTTTTGAAAAATAAACTAATACTAAGAGGATATCCCAACAGATTAGTGCGTAGATCATTCAAACGGGCATGGTATTGCCCCCGAGAGGAACTACTGATCACTAGACCAAAGAAAGAGATTAACAAAATCGTTTGTGTTACTACTTTCGGTGTCAACACTAACAAGATTCGTAAAACAATTACAAAAAATTGGAAAATAATCCAAAGTGTTGACCCCGAAATGGATGTACCGTTGTTTGCATACAAAAGAGCTAAAAATCTAAAGGATCATTTAGTGAGGTCATCCACTGAAAAAACATCTCAGAAGATAAGTAGCCTTGAAACAGCTTGGAATATTCCTCCCCTCCTTGGTCACCATCCATGTGGCAATTGTGTGATCTGCCCACTAACTTGCAAAACCACCAGTTTCAGACATGGCAATTGTGATCACAAATTAGATTTCTTTTCGAACTGCAACACACGGAATGTCGTGTACTGCATATGGTGTCCATGCGGGCTACCCTACATTGGCCAAACCCAACAATTGATAAAAGCCAGAATAGGGCAACATCGTAGCCGCATAAGAAAATCTGTCCTAACTGCGCCCCTTGTGGCACATTTCCAAGAATTAAAACACACAGCGGATGAAATGCGATGGCAAGTCATAGATATTGCAACATTACCTGAGAGGGGTGGCGATATTACTCAGATTTTACAGCGCCGTGAATGCCATTGGATAGATAAAATCAATTCAATTAATGAAGGTTTGAATCCTGCTGATGAATGGAGAGGTTTTGTCTCCACATTGACTTAATCCATGGTTGCTTAGACTTGTAAATGGTTGGTACTTTGTACTGTAATATGAGAAACTGTACATTACCTTGGTCGCAGAGGTCTAAGAGACACTATATATGGCTGTTAATGATATCATAATGAGTACTGAGCATTACCAGCACAGATTGTTCAGTTAATGTGCTTTGATGCAGCAATCAAGTGTTTAGTACCCCATGTGAATGCACTATAACCGTAAAATATTGTTTTTTTAAAAAATGTATATACTATGATGAAGTAGCTGAGGATGAAATGAATTTGTGTTGTAAAAGTCTTGATCATTTCATGTTGTTTATAACAAAATATTGGTGTATAGAAATGCATGAAATTGCAAACAGTATATGTTGTTTACTTCTTCAAACCCTGCCCTCATATTCCTTCTATTATTTCTTATTTTGTAGCTGGCATATTGTTTAGATACTCCACATTGCAAAACATTTCCACCTAGACCCTTGCGCGAGAAACGCTACTCTTCGTAAAACATAAACATTAGTCTCTTTTCTATCTCGATCACGCGCGTAATGCCGGGCGTGTTAAAACGCTGTGACGTCACCCGCCAGCCACCACACTATCCCGGAAGGCAGCGATCGAGCGAGTGCTTCAAGCGCCCAGGTAGGCACTGCAAATGATTACGATTTTACGTCCGTTAGTGTTAGGTGATTGCCAGCCCATGTAGTAATCGGATATTGTTGATTATAATTGCAGATATCTTCTGGCCAATTCGCGCAGTGACGGCAACGTCCGTTTGCACATAAATTCAATTACTGTAACTAGCGAGTGCGCTAGTCTACATCGGGCTCAGGTAGGCATCAAAATGTGATGAGTATTTTAGCATTTAGAAACATATAGTTATTGCCAGCGTATATATAAAATATTTAGACCCCATGTGTTACATTCACAGAACCCTGAGTGATTTTGCTCAGCAGCGTCATCGTCCGTTTTTGATACAGAGATACTACAACTACCAAAGTGTCTATGACAGTGGTAAGTTGTTCAGTCTGGGTCGCTCCAGATACATAATTCTGATGTTTGCGCTCACGTAGCTAATTCTATGCTTTTACTTGTCTGCCCTCTGACAGTGCCCGGCTGGGTTCACTGTAAGTAAATTTATTTTACTTCTACACGCATGGGTTTCCATCCATTAGCCCTTTCTAAGGTAAATCACTTCACCTTTCCAAGAATATTTACTAATATTCAAGGCGACTACATATAATTATAATTCCACAATATATATTATGTCTTTTAGACGTCCCACACTCTTTTGTCCTGATGAGACCCTTACTCTAAGGGTCGAAACGCCGTCGACGTACTGGAGGCGAATGAGACTCACACAGTGCTTATGATCGTGTAGCAACTGTTCTATGATTGATTTAAATATTTTTTTGGAGTCATGTCTCTTTTCTTGTAAATAGTCACAATTGTAACCTGTATAGTTCACCTAAACGTACACACGTTGTTTCTTTGGTTACTTTACAAATCACTGGGGACACATTGCACCTTATATATTGTAGTATATGTTGTAGTCGAAAGCATTGTTGATTTTTTTCAATCAAAGATTTACATAAAAGAATGGTTTGATACGGACTTAATTGTGTCTCTTCTCTTTGCCACCCTGTTTCTAATAGTGGGATAGGCATTAAGTGCCCGATTTATTGTAATCTGTTGGGGTGGAGCACCAGTGGGTGATGCTTTTACAAATAGGTGGCACCTGGGATCATTCGCCTTATGACCCAGGTCCCTACATTTGTAACATTTCAGGGGTCCCTGGTGAACAGGATTACCTGTCGGGCCCCTTGCTTTTTCTCAGGGGGAGGCTGGGAAGCTTTCCCTTGGTTCCCTTGGGAATTAATTTGGGGCCCTTTATGGAACTCTTTCTGTTTACTCTTGTCCCCCACTCTTCTGCTGAGGACCCTGCCCACCTTTGGCTGAGTCTCCCATGTGGCCCTTGTGGACCCGAGTGCTCACCCAGCGGTCCGCCTCCTCAGCAAGCCTCCCAGGGTTAGTCAGCCTGCTATCAATCAGGTGCTGGTGCAGCTCTGGAAAACAATTACTGGACAAGTGCTCCCATGCAATCAAATCAAAGATACCTGTAAAATCATTAACTTTGCTGCCCTTCACCCAACCATCCAATGCTCTGCAAAAGAAAGTGCCATATTCCACCCAGGTGCTGGTCTCTATCTTTATGCAATTCCTGAACCTCTGCCTTTTGAGTTCAAGGGTTAAACCATATATTAATGCATCCTTCATGTGGCTATAAGAATTATGGACTTCAGAAGGTAAGTCTAACAATGTGTCCCGCCTCTCACTAAGGTACCGCCCCACAAGCCCGCTCTCCAATCTCTCTCAGGGACCTGGGGGGAAGGAATGGCTACCTCATAGGCTCTGAACCACTGCCCAATATCTTCATTCTTATAAAATTCCTTTACCACATCCTTAGGAATATACACTCTAGCTTCCACAGGCATTGTCGGTGTGCTGCCACCAGAAGGAGTAATCTCTAAGCTCTTGGCCTTCAATTCCAACTCCCTCAAAATCTTTAAATGTTCAAACTGCAATTTCTTTTCTTCCAGGGCTAATTTCCTGGTTTGCACTTCTAATTCCAACTGCCCATTTAACTTCAGCTTTGTCAGCTCCATCGCATGCCTCCTGCATCTTTCTCTGTCCTCCAGCTCCTCTGGAGACAATCTCTTGCCAGAAACACTGCTACATGCGGGGGAAGATGTTCTCCTTCCTCCTGGACCCAATGGCCCTCCCAGCTGTACATCTGCATTCTTCTCCCTATCCTCATTCTGAGGGGTTTTTCTTGCTTCTACTCAGGCCCCCGGTGCCTTGTAGAACTCCTCCTTCTTGGTGAACTCAATAGTGGAAACATTGAATTTCTTGCAGAAGTACTTAAGCTGCCTTACTTTGTAGCTTTCCATTTTCTCTTCTTCCCAATACAGATCAATAGAGGCTATGGATTCTGCACTCTCCATGACAGTTGAATTTGGCATCTCTCAAAAATAGAAAATCCCCAAAAAGATATCTACCAAAAAGTATGTGGTTGCATTTTGGTCTGCACTCACTAGTAGGGTTCACCAATCACTGCACGTGAGTCACAAATGCAAGTCCAGAATCCTCACTGCCGACCAACAATTTTAGAATTGAAGGTCTATAGTTGGCACAGGTAAGTTCTTGTGACAAATAGGGACACTTGCCTCTAGTCAGGGTAAGGGGGTACACTCCTAAAATAACCTCTGCTCACCCCCTTGTTAGCTTGGCACGAGTAGACAGGCTTATCTCAGAGGCAGTGTGTAAAGCATTTGTGACCACATACAGTAATCAAGTGACAAAATTACAGATGGACACCACACAGGTTTTATATAAAAAATAAGTATTCTTCATAAAGACTTATCACAAGAAAACAAACAAAAAAAATCCAAAATACTGTACTTAAAATGCGATGCGTGACTCTTCCACAACAAAAGTGTTGCAGCTATGGAAATGCGGAAAAGTTCCGGTGCAAAGAAATAAAGATGTGAAGATCTTCCAGATGCGGCACGCTTCTCCGATCTTGCGAGAAGTCTCGGCTCGATGCGTCAGCTGCAGCGGCGACACCCTTGTTCAGAGATGCGACGACAGCGGCTTTGGCGGCGACACTCTTCTCCCTTGATGCAAGACGCTTCCGTTCGATGCGACAGCTGCAGCAGCGACACCCTTGTTCAGAAGTGCAACGGCAGCGACAAACTTCTTCTACATTGTGAGATGCTTCTCTTGATGCGGTGCAATGTATCAGCTACAGCGGCAACATCCTTGTTCAGAAATGCGACAGTAGCGGCTGAGATGGCGACACGCTTCTTCTTCGATGCGAGATGCTTCTCTCAATGCTGTGCAATGCGTCAGCTACAGCGGCGACACCCTTGTTCAGAGATGCAACGTCAGCGGCTGTGACACTCTTCTTCCTCTTGAGTCGCGCTTCCAGCTCCTTGTAACACGCAGTCCCTCAGAATGCCCAAAACAGCAGCAGGCACTTCCAAAGTAATCTTGAGGAGCTGGGGGTTGAAGTCTGTCGTCCCTGAGACTTCAGCAAGAGACAGGCTCTTATCTCATGCCCTTCGAGATCCTTACAAGTTGAAATAAAGTACACAAAGTCCTTTCTCCTTCCTTTGGCAGTCATGCAACCACTGCAGGCCAATCCCCCAAGCAGCACTTCAGAAAAGGGATAGTCTCTCCTCAGTTTCTTCAGGTTCCTCTCCTCAGTAAAGGGTCCCATATTTATACCCCGAAATCCTTTGTGCTCTGAGGGCAGAGGGGCCTTTGCCTAGTCTAAACCAGTTCTGGAGCACTCAGTTGACAAGACCCCTTCTTTCCTTTCACAGTGCAGGGCAGAGACATCAGACGCCCCACAGGAGGTGGAGCCAGTATTGTGGATGTAAAGCACAGCCCTGGAGCACTTTGTTGACATGATTCCTTCTCTTCTTTAACAGTGCAGGGCAGAGACATCAGCTGCACCACAGGAGGTAAAGCCAGCATTGTAGAGGAAAGGCACAGCCCTATTCAGGTCCCAGGTGCAACTCCTCCCACCCATCTAGATGCAGATCTCTCTCTTCACCACTGGACTGACTCATTCTGTCTCCTGAAGTCCCCAAGCCCTGTCACTGAAACTCCAGACAAGGAATACACAACCTAGCAGAGGCAGGCTTGATAGTTAGACAAGAAAATACCTACTTTCTAAAAGTGTTTTTATAAACACAGGATGTTAAAATCAACTTCACTAAAAGATGTATTTTATCATTCTGAGTTCAGGCATACTAAACTCAAAGTTCTACTGTGTTCCCTGAGTCAGTTAGGATTATAAAATGTAATAATATACATGCCCATTCTGGCCTATGGAGAATAGGTAGCCTTGCAATAGTGAAAAACGAAAATGGCTGTAATTCTCTATTAGGACATGCCACACAAATCAGGGCTTGTCCTACCTTATAATTACAATGCACCCTGCCCTTGGGCCTACCATAGGGGTGTCTGATATGAAGAAAAGGGAAGGTTTAGGGACTGGCAAGTGGGTATACCTGCTCAGTCAAGATGGCAGTACCAGACTGAACACAGGCTCTGCAAGGGCAGACCTTAGACATATTTTTACAGGCTGCTTCTGTGGGTGGCACAACCAGTGCTGCAATCCCACCAGCAGCATTTGGATTACCAGCCCTGGGCACTCCTGGTGCACTGTACTAGGGTCTGACAGGTAACCTAAACCAGCCAATCATGGGATCACGAATTCATACATCAATTTACAATAGGGAGCCCTCGCACTGTGGCACTGGACAGCAGTGGCACAGTGCCCAAAGCATCTAACAACAGCAAAAACACATGCGGCAACAGCAAAAATGGAAGGGAGACCCACGCCAATGGTGCCAGGTGTAACAAGGGGTGAGAGGGAGAGGGAGTCCCCATTGGAAGAACCAGTGGGTCAGGTGCCATCCAGAAGGGCTGAGCCTCGTGGTGACACCACTTCTGTCCTAGGGGATATTCGTGCACTGTCAGATGGACAGGTGTTGGGAGATCTGCATCAGGCAGACTGTAACGCACACATGAGTCATGTGTTACCCTCAGAGGATACTGTATGAGTCCCCAGCAGTCCTGGTGTGCAAGGCAAGTGATCTGCCACAGGGTTCAGCCCCAAGGTTGGGAGGACAGGTTCAGGTTCTGCCTGACCTGGAGGGAAGGATGACTGTAAGCAGTGTCCTGACCGGTTTGTCTTCCAGGGGTACCACTCCGGGTGGGAGGGTGCAGAACTCTAGAAGGGGGTGCAGAGGGAGGTAGTCCTCACCTCTGACCCCGGTTCAACCTGAGGGTTTAGATCCTAGGGTGGTTGACCAGTCCCAGGAGAGAGGTCCTGAACTGGTGGGAGAATTCTGTTCTGAGGGTGCCTCTCCTGGGAGGAGAGTGCGGGACCCCAGAAGTAGAGGTAGGGGGAGGAGAGCCTCGCTTGTGACCTCTGGTTAGTCTGAGGGTGCAGACCCTGGGCTTGCAGGCCAGTGTCAGGATGCCTTACCTGACTTGGCAGGAGGGAGAGTGGAGAAAAGGTACCAGGCACCTGAGGCTACTGCCCCCCACTTTCTGATGCCACATTGGTTAAAGAGGTCTGACAGGAATGAGACCTGGCTATCATCACTGACAGCTGTCAGTGGCCACTGTGGCTGGTTGTCCTGGTGGACAGTGTTACCCCTGAGAGGGGGGCTGGAGTCACACCATGGGTGTGGGCTGAGCCACAGCGATGTGTTGGCCAGGTGGGTACTGTTTACCAGTACGGACACATCTGTGAGCAAGTAAGTTTAGGCACAGCACAGATGGGGTCCGAGGTGAGGAGAAGGGTCCCTACAGGGTTCAGGAGGGCGTAGAACAGAAATAGACCTCTGCTATTCAGGCCAGGTTCCATGTTCTGTTGCCCCAAGCAGGGAATCCCATCAAGGTATTGATTGGTCTACCCTGGATTTAGGCCGGAAGGGGGTTGTTTTGGAAATGGCCCTTTTTGAAGGGGTATCCCCAAACTTTTTGCTTCTTCCTCCTTTGTTTTTTCTGACCTGTGGTTGTTGGCTATAGGACCCTGGGCACATTACCACTGCTGAGCAGTGCTAAAGTGCTTATGCTCTCTGTGTAAATTATTATGGTGATTGGTTATCCATGATTGGCATTTTTGTCTCACCAGTAGGTCCCTAGTAAATTGCACTGAGTGTGCCAGGGCGGGTAATTCAAATGCTACTAGTGGGCCTGCAGCACTGATTGTGCCACCCGATGAGTAGCCCCAAAGAGATGTCTGCAGTGCCTGTGAGCAGTTTGCTAACTGCCATGTTGACCTGGCCAGTGTACCCACTTGCCAGGCCTTACCCTACCCTTTTCTTACACATAGGCCACCCCTATGGTAGGCTCAAAGAACCCCCCTGGGCAGGGTATACTGTATGTGAGAGGTAGGTCATGTACTAGTGTGTGTGACATGTCCTGATAGTGAAATACTGCCAATTTCGGATTTCACTATTGCAAGGCTATTTTGCCCATAGTCCAGAATGGGGAATGCTGTGTAACATGTACACCTGCATATCTTCCCATAGGAGTGAGTTTGAAAATTGGACTCTGGTATCCCTGAACTCAGAATTTAATAACACATCTTTTAGTAAAGATGGTTTTTAAATGCTGTGTTTGAAAATAGCACTTTTAGAAAGTAGCTATTTTCTTGTTCGACCTTTCTGTGTGCCTCTGCCTGTTTGTGGATTGACTGTCTGGTTTGAGAGTGACAGGAGCTGGGGTGGCTCCAGGAGTCTAAGCGAGTCAGCACTAGGCTGAATAGACCCATCTGCATTTGGATTGGTGGGAGAAGTAACCCCTGGGCCTGAATATGGCTGTGCCTGCCTTCCACAATGCTGGCTCCACCTCCTGCGGTGCGTCTGAAGACCCTGGCCCACATTCACAAAGAAAGAAGTTGTGCACTGGCAGAGTGAACCCAGAACTGGTTATGACTGGGTCCAGGACCCCTTACACCTAGAGAACAAAGACTTTCCGGGTATAAATGTGAGAGCTGAAATCCCTGAACTTTAGATCATCCTGGAATTCAAGAGGAATCTTTTCCTAGGAGAAGAGCTGGAGAAACTCAAGAGAAGGACTGCCCTTGCTGTGTGTCTGGGCTAACCTGCAGTTGCTACTCTGCCAAGGAAAGGAGAAGGACTTTGCTGTGTGCTGTGTCCCCTGCTTGAAGAAGATCTTGGGTCCCAGGCCCATCAATCTGGTGGTGTGCGAAAACTCTACCAATGACGGCCCTGCAAACAATATCATCTCACTCCTGAGCCCACCCCATGTCAGTGAAAGTCAAGATGAGTTGGGTGCTTTGATTCCTGCAGCCCGCTTCTGTTGTGCGTGAGATCCCGGTGCCCAGTTGGTTTTGTAAGGTAAGATAAGTGGTGAAAGTGTCCACTTCTCCTACTCTGCTACTGTCAGCTCCCCCATTTTTTTCCTCTTACTCTTTTTCCCTCTCTGTCTGTCTCTCTCTCCCTCACTGCTCCTCACTTGCTGAAAACTGTTACTTCAATATATTCCTCTTACCCTATATTTTCTCTACTTTCCTTCCTTTGTTCCCCTGTGAAATGGATCCAAAAGAGAAAGTAACACTTTTGCTGGAATTTTCTTTTTCTGACATTTTTCTGTTCGAAAGTGCAGCCTCGGGACGAAGACAAAACATGGTTCAAAAATGCGAAAAATGAAAAAATAACTAAATGAAGCATAACAGAGCAGTCGCAAAGTGGCCAGATTGATTTTATTCACCCCTAAACACATTAGTCCCACTTTACAATGTTTGCCAGTGAAGCGCTACCAGATTGTGTAAGTGCACCATTCCAGGAGGTACCGTAATACCTGTTTGATGACTAGTGTGTTAAAAGTTTATTATGATTCTTATCTGCTGTTTTCCTTATTTTAGTTTATACAACGTGTACCGTGGCTCTGTGTTCAGGTATGTGGTCTTTCTAAACCATACTACCCACATGTTGTAAGGATATACGCAATGGACATTCAAACAGGGCCTAGTGCAATGGACTTTGAAACGGGTCCCTTCCGGGCCCTGTAGTCTTGTCCTTAACATTTTCAGGTTAAAACACTCATTGATTTCTGAATAATGAGTGTAAAAGTGTTAAGCCAACCATGCAGTTCTGCTTATGTTTCACATGCTTAGTGTAGTCTTGAATTCCCTATGAGGGTTTGCTTTTTCCCGGATGTTCCCCCCTTTTTTAGGCAGCATGTTACTCTTGTCTAGTGCATATTTTGAACTGAGTCACATCCAAGTGTTTGTGGCAGAGCAGAATTGGGGTGTTAGTGAAAGCCCTAGTTTGAGCTCATCCGATAGGAATAGCTTGGTTCCAGTTACACAGTAAGCAAGGGACCCATGTCTTCACACACCCATCCCACTTAGGCTGACACACAAAAGTATAAAAAAAGTGATGGATGACGTGCTTGAATTAGTCTCAGCCACTGGTAATTACTCAAGCCCCATCCCAGTCCATCATTCTTTTTTACCCCATGCCACCTCAGCTTCTGACACAGTCATAAGCAATGTATAAGATGTACCCCACCACATGCATATCAATCAATATCAGAATTCAATCAAACAATTTACAGTAGTCTTTTTCTCGTTGCATTATTTATTATTCTTTTTGTTCATCTGTGTTACTTCTTAGTCTTACTAAGCCAACACCTGTTTTGTTGCACTGATGCGCGAAATATCCTGCAACTTCCTCAGGGCTAAAAGCTCCTTTGAAGGAACCACCTTGCCGGTTATACTTCCGTCCCAGAAGTCCCTATGGTATTATCTCAGGTATATGAGTCTAGTCAATACGGAAACCCAAATGATCTTGAAACGTTCGCAGCTCGCAATATGCCTCTGAATATAGTTCATAAAAGGTGCTCCAGTAAGGGGAAACCTCAACATTTTTACCCGTTCCAGTACGTAGGTTAATCCAAGTGTGTCCAGCAGCGAGGTACGAAGTTTTGTGCGTGCATCTCCATTTGGGAATGTAAGCCAAGAATACAATATCTCTGTCCTGCATGCTCTGTGTGCCTCAACCACAAAGGTTCAAGGATGGGTGAGAGCTGAAGTTCTACTCTCTGTTGGAGGTGTGCACATTTACACTTGGACCTGAGATGGTCCTGTTCACTGATTCATCACAGTTCAAAAAAAGTTATCAATGAGAAAAAGTTTTTTTCAACATCTTCCAATGCAATATTTATTCCATGTTTTTCTTCCTTAAACGTATATTTCAAATAGTTGCGAGATTCATTGCTTAAAGCATTTCAAATAAACCCAATGCATTTCGGGTACAAACGGACCCTTCCTCAGGGGTCTCTAAGGAAAGAACAAAAAATTATTTTTGAACCCAAAGCTATGTTCAAAGATACTCATAATAATAATTACATGTTTAACAGCACAAAGTAATATAACCAAAAAACGTTGACATTTGTATAACACTAGCATTTTCAAAACAAACGTGATTGCCAGTCAATTTCTGATGTGACCCCTCGGTGATCTCAACTCTGTTGGTTTGTGCTAAATCCAACTATCGGAAATCAGTTCTAAAATATTATACCCCAATTCCACTGTTCAGTCTTAGTAACT
Organism: Lissotriton vulgaris; assembly: GCF_964263255.1. NCBI lineage: Eukaryota > Metazoa > Chordata > Amphibia > Caudata > Salamandridae > Lissotriton > Lissotriton vulgaris. Next base: position 22,242 of record NW_028253140.1, read on the forward strand.
GTCCCGTCCTGATTAAATCGCTATATCAAATGCAAAACACCACAATGTTTAAACTCCTGTCTATTAAACATTCTCTGACAGAAACGGCTCGCGTTTCGTGTCAGTTACTCACTGAAATGCTCCTGCACACTCGGCTTCCGGTTTCCACCAATGTCGGAGTAGCTGAGATGACCCAAGTTACTCCTATCTCTTATCTTTATGCTCATTGGTTAACCACGCGATCACGTGACCGCGATTGCTCGAAGTATGAAGTTATGTGTGCTGACCTACTGAATGGTAAAACAAAACTTTATATGAACTCTTTTTTAGTTCTACATTGCCCCTGGTAGGTTTTATAACCCAATTTTTAAAAAAAATATCAATGAAAAAAGGAGGTGTAATGTAATCTCAAACAAAAACCAAACCTAACCATAAGACACATTAAAAATCATACTGTAAGTAAACTGAAAGTTAATGCCATGTTTGTAACAAATGTGGTTAATTAACAAGTAAACATTGCCATGATCATAGCGTGTCGGCCATTTTGGAATGGGATGTAACCAGGGTTCAGCAGGGTAAACTGGTGTCAATTCAGGAAAAACAGATATCTTCCTGATACTTTTTTATAGAAAACATGATAATTCCAGTCTGTCATTGAGCCCATGTGGCTGAAGACTCCCCATCTTTTTTATCCAGAAGTATTCAGCTCTTAATCTCATCTTATGTGTGTCCATATCTAGGAGTGTTTCAATCACCTCCAATATTGTAAAACGTAACTGAGAAATATTGTGTCCTGCTTCTACCCAGTGTGCTGCCACTGTTGATTTCTGATTTTTTAAACGTATGTTACTTTTATGTTCTGTTATTCTTATCTTTATTTTCCGTTCTGTTTGCCCGACATATAATTTACCGCAGGGGCATTTAATCCATAAATCACCCCTTTGGTGTCACAAGTACTCAAATGTCGTAGTGGAATTAGGCATGAGCGGGAAATCCGTTACGCCCGCGGATTTTTGGGAAATCCGCAATCCGCGAATTTTGCGGATTTCCCGCAAAATCCGCAAAAACAAAAATCCGCGGACGTAACGGGTTCAAAAGTTGAACCCCCACTCATGTAACTATTTTACAATGGCGCCAGCAAGCTGCCAGCGCAGTTGTAAAATAGTTACAAAGTTAGCTTGCAAAGGAACCACTAGATAAAACGAAGCAGGTGCTGCTTTATTTTATCTAAGTGCTTCCTGTGCAAGCTAACTTTGTAACTATTTTACAACGGCGCTGGCAGCTTGCTGGCGCCATTGTAAAATAGTTACAGCTCACTCAGGGGACCCCTGCGCCCTTCGGGGCGATTGCATAGTAACACACACATGGTCGCTCGAACTAGTTGATGCTCAAATTCAGTGACTCATTCATTAGCCCAAAAACAATCGTGAGCGTCGTCGAGGCTGGACAGGTGTGCCTTCTTCCCAAATCTACCGTGGAAAATCAGCTGTGATGCTGGATAGACTTTGCATCCTTGATTTTCACGAGCGCAATACCCGTGCTGTTCCTGTGACAAGGAGCTTCTTTCTCTTCATCTGCTGAACTGATCTTTCTCTGACCTTTTATACACACAAGAGGCACATACATGAGTAGGCACATTGTGTTCGCACGGGTTTCTGCAAGTTCACGAGCAATTTGTACAATTTCGCAATTTGCGAAATTGTACAAAACCCTCGCGAACTTGCAGAAACCCGTGCGAACACACACCAAAAAAAAATCTGCAAGGATTCGCGGATTTTGCGGATTTTGCGGATTTTCGCAATCCGCAAATTCGCAAATCCGCAAATTCGCGGATTGCCAATCCGTAAAATCCGCCCATGCCTAAGTGGAATCAGTTGCCCAGTTCTTGGATGTGTGAAGGACGGCCCTATCATCACATTATTACAATGCGTACAGTTCTCGCATTTGCGCATTCCTTTGTGAACAACCTCTCTCTGATTCGTTTTTTTCTTCTTCAACAGTTCTTTTAAATTTTTCGATCTGTTATAGGCAAATGTTAAGTAAAGCAAAATGTTTTCCCTATGGGAAGTATTATTTCCTGATCCTAAACCAAGACTCAAAAGGGCATACTAGTCTTCAACACTCATTCAACTTGCGTTTTGTTGGCTAGGAAAACACTCACCAGAAGGGAAGAAAAACAATCTATTTGTAAAAATATACAATTTATTTTAAATAAAAAACATATGAATTCTTATGTATAGCTGGTTAAAAACATGAAATACACAAATAAAACCACCTAATGTGGGTATGGAGAAAGTTTTTCGGAAAAGACACTGCTATCTGTCTTAGTTATGTCATTTCGGGCCCTCGTTTGACAACAATGGGGGGAATAATTATTCCTTTAAACCAGGTTATTTGTTGACAACACCGAATATGACTTGATGTAAGTGCGTCGACGCGTTTCGGAAGCTTTAGTTGATAATGGCTTCCTTCTTCAGGACAGTCTCTATATGTTTTCTCCACAAAATTGTATCACACCTAATGCACAAATAAAATATAGCTATTAGCTCCTGATTTTACAATTACTATCTGCACATATTTCAATAAGATCTCATAAGGACAGCTTAACAAAATTAGCACTCACATGTCAAAACTTATTCTAAAATCTATATGCAGAAGAACAATTATATCTATAAACAAAGGGCCTATGTGTACTCACAGGGGGCCTATGTATACTAACTGATCATTTATATTTGTTCATAACCCTCAAAACCAACATTCTCAACATCTAAGGTCAACTTCATACTGTTGTGCACGACCTTTTTTATATATGTTTTATCACCATTATGAATTTGAACATTTTTGATGTGTTTCCATTCTAAAAAAACATACATATCAAATTCTAAAAAAACATACATATCAAATTTCATTGAAATTCTTGAGCACAGTATGATGTTGCAACAATGAGACCTGTAGTAACTGCTTATATATACAAACAAGATTTACTATTATCTTTCACCCTAAGTACATTATGCTGAATTCAAAAAACCATCTGGTTAGTGTTAGCCATACCCTTCTGGCAACCATTCAGATCATTCATACACCCATTATGTCACATTTCATTATTAATGACCAATGCAGTTGTGTTGCAAGAAGTAATCTATGTAGTTCGTAGTATTCCTGTTGTGGTCGCCTTCTAATATTCGCGGACTACCACAGTCCTGTGGTTTGGTCAGTAATAATGAAATGTGACATAATGGGTGTATGAATGGTCTGAATGGTTGCCAGAAGGGTGTGGCTAACACTAACCAGATTGTTTTTTGAATTCAGCATAATGTACTTAGGGTGAAAGATAATAGTAAATCTTGTTTGTATATATAAGCAGTTACTACAGGTCTCATTGTTGCAACATCATACTGTGCTCAAGAATTTCAATGAAATTTGATATGTATGTTTTTTTAGAATTTGATATGTATGTTTTTTTAGAATGGAAACATCAAAAATGTTCAAATTCATAATAATGATAAAACTTATATAAAAAAGGTTGTGCACAAAAGTAGGAAGTTGACCTTAGATGTTGAGAATGTTGGTTTTGAGGGTTATGAACAAATATAAATGATCAGTTAGTATACATAGGCCCCCTGTGAGTACACATAGGCCCTTTGTTTATAGATATAATTGTTCTTCTGCATATAGATTTTAGAATAAGTTTTGACATGTGAGTGCTAATTTTGTTAAGCTGTCCTTATGAGATCTTATTGAAATATGTGCAGATAGTAATTGTAAAATCAGGAGCTAATAGCTATATTTTATTTGTGCATTAGGTGTGATACAATTTTGTGGAGAAAACATATAGAGACTGTCCTGAAGAAGGAAGCCATTATCAACTAAAGCTTCTGAAACGCGTCGACGCACTTACATCAAGTCATATTCGGTGTTGTCAACAAATAACCTGGTTTAAAGGAATAATTATTCCCCCTATTGTTGTCAAACGAGGGCCCGAAATGACATAACTAAGACAGATAGCAGTGTCTTTTCCGAAAAACTTTCTCCATACCCACATTAGGTGGTTTTATTTGTGTATTTCATGTTTTTAACCAGCTATACATAAGAATTCATATGTTTTTTATTTAAAATAAATTGTATATTTTTACAAATAGATTGTTTTTCTTCCCTTCTGGTGAGTGTTTTCCTAGCCAACAAAATGCAAGTTGAATGAGTGTTGAAGACTGAGTATGCCGTTTTGAGTCCTGGTTTAGGATCAGGAAATAATACTTCCCATAGGGAAAACATTTTGCTTTACTTTACAGTATAATGGTGCTCTATTTCCCTACGGGTTATTACGAGCCCCTCTCTTTTACTTATACCTAATAGGCAAATGTTATACATTCTGCAAACAATGGTTGTAGATCTGGTTCTTGAATGATGATAGACCAATGTTTTCTCATGATACTGGTGATCTGACGTGCCTGCATGGAATGTTTGAGAACACAAACTGTAAGTTTCTCGTTAGACTTATCCTTTTTTATCAGTAAGGACTCTCTAGTCATGGCCATGACTTTGGTTTTTGATTCTTGAAGTAGTTTAGTTGGATATCCTCGTGCAACTGATGGACTCGTAAAAGATTCAACCACAAAGGTAACATCTCCAACTGTTGTCGGGAAGAGATATTGTAATAGTT